>NC_043008.1:14627648-14642648 GCF_006345805.1 Octopus sinensis
ATTTTCACTAAATAAAATTGGTAATGGGTCAGTTTTGTTGCGTGTTTTTACTAATTTGATCCTTGAGGGTGGGAAATGAATTACCTATTTCTTTCCTGCCCACAAGAGGCTAACACATGGAGGGGACAGACAAACGGATTAAGTCGATTACATCGACCCCAGTGCGTAACTGGTACTTAATTTATCGACCTCCGAAAGGATGAAAGGCAAAGTCGACCTCGGCGGAATTTGAACTCAGAACGTAACGGCAGACGAAATACGGCTACGTATTTCGCCCGGCGTGCTAACGTTTCTGCCAGCTCGCCGCCTTATGGGGAATAAATTACCTTTACAATTTAAAGTTCAGAAGTGTGGAAGTCGTAAAGATAAATTATGGACACTGCAGATACGATAGGAAGAGAAAGCTAAAACAACGGACGGGATGGGAGTGAGTGACAATTATGAATGAAGGCGAATCGAGTCGACAAAATGTAAACCAGCATGCGCGCACCCACACTCATTCATGCACTCACACACACACATATGTATGCACATCAATAGGTAGATATAGCTATGTGTATATAAATAGTTATTTATATACATATATATATACTAGCAGAATTGCCCAGCGTTGCTCGGGGCTGAATTGCTTGAAAGTACTGTTAATGATTGCACTGAATTATGATGATTATTCAGGCAAATATTGATATAAGTTTACGGTGGGAGATAAGGACTTAACGATAAAACGTGTGCCATTGCATTGTTTTGGGGGAACCAAATTTCTGATGAGCATTATAGGGGCACCAACTTTAAGTTTGAGAAAGTGTGGTGGTAGTCCGGGGTGCTCAAAGGAATTGAGTACCTCTATTGGATAGTTGATGACGTCCTCTGGGTCAGGAGTTGTATCGATAGACTGATATACATAGACTTCCCCAGGAATGAGTTTTAGTATTTCATCATTAATATGGTGAACAGTTTTATTCCTCGGGGCCAGTATAGCCTTTTTGCCAATCCAATCCATATTCTGATAATTAGCTTGTAGATCTGGGAACACTGCATCTCTGAGATCAGAAGGCGTCTTAACAATGGTACAAATGGAATCGATGGCAATATTACCATTTTCATCCCCTGGTATTTTGCCTTCGCCAAGTGCAAGGAGGGTGTGAGGAAATGCTGCTGATGTGATATTACGTCGCATATGAGCACGCATATTGGTGTGAAGTTTGAGAGTTACTTCCCTTTATTAAAAAAAATATGCATTAAAATGGAAAAAAATGATGGTAAACTATTTGTGAAATCATAGACTCATCGTAGACGCGCGCTAATACCCAGAAGGGCTCGATATGAATCACGACTATAAGATACCCGGTTTTGGTTAAACTGCATTGCAAAATGTGGGAGTAGTTAGGAATCTAAATCGGAGTAGACAGACACACAACCTTTCTTTTATATATAAATATTTTCGTCCTAAAAAACTTTGTATGGATTGAATGGTTACCTCTAAGGAAATATATACACGCACATTATACATACATGTGTGTATAGATGAATATATAAATACATTTAAATATCTATATACACTTTTGGGCGATCTTTCTTTTCTTAGAGATAACTTTAGATCTTATATTCGTCCTAAAAAACTTTGTATGGAGTGAAAGGTTACCTCTATGGAAATATATACACACACATTATACATACATCTGTGTATAGATGAATATATAAATACATTTAAATATCTATATACACTTTTGGGCGATCTTTCTTTTTCTTAGAGATAACTTTAGATCTTATTTTCGTCCTAAAAAACTTTGTATGGAGTGAAAGGTTACCTCTATGGAAATATATACACACACGTTATACATACATGTGTGCATAGATGAATATATAAATACATTTAAATATCTATATACACTTTTGGGCGATCTTTCTTTTTCTTAGAGATAACTTTAGATCTTATATTCGTCCTAAAAAACTTTGTATGGAGTGAAATGTTACCGCTATGGAAATATATACACACACATTATACATACATCTGTGTATAGATGAATATATAAATACATTTAAATATCTATATACACTTTTGGGCGATCTTTCTGCTACTTGGATATAGGTCTTATATTCGTCGTAAAAAACTTTCCTGTCACACACTCACGCACACGCACACACACACACACACGCATCCTCACACACACACACACGCATCCTCACACACACACACACGCACACACACACACACTCACACACACGCACACACACACGTTAGCTTACAATTTTATTTATATATTTGCGTGTCTATGTGTGTAAAGAGGAAGTGGGAATGTAGAGTGAAATAGTCACTCACTACAGAAAGTGAATTAGTTTCACTTTATTTGTGGCACACTGTGTGTGTGCGTTTGCGTGTGCTGTATCCCACACTAAGAGAAGCATTTGACTCATACACCACAATGTGAGTTTTCTCTAAATTTTGCTTAATTGGGGTTGAAATTTTAAAAAGTGGACCTGTCACGACCCGATGCATTCTACTCTTAAAAATGCTAGGTAAATTGTAATTGAAGAAATCCTATATTGTAGATTTCTATAAGATACAAAGGGAGGCAGATAAAATCTGCCTTTTATAATAAGAGATAAGAGAAGCATTTGACTCATACACCACAATGTGAGTTTTCTCTAAATTTTGCTTAATTGGGGTTGAAATTTTAAAAAGTGGACCTGTCACGACCCGATGCATTCTACTCTTAAAAATGCTAGGTAAATTGTATTGAAGAAATCCTATATTGTAGATTTCTATAAGATACAAAGGGAGGCAGATAAAATCTGCCTTTTATAATAAGAGATAAGAGAAGCATTTGACTCATACACCACAATGTGAGTTTTCTCTAAATTTTGCTTAATTGGGGTTGAAATTTTAAAAAGTGGACCTGTCACGACCCGATGCATTCTACTCTTAAAAATGCTAGGTAAATTGTAATTGAAGAAATCCTATATTGTAGATTTCTATAAGATACAAAGGGAGGCAGATAAAATCTGCCTTTTATAATAAGAGATATATATATATATATATTTCTTTATTGCCCACAAGGGGCTATACATAGAGGGGACAAACAAGGACAGACAAAGGGATAAAGTCGATTACATCGACCTCAGTGCGAAACTGGTACTTTATTTATCGACCCCGAAAGGACGAAAGGCAAAGTCAACCTCGGCGGAATTTGAACTCAGAACGTAACGACGGACGAAATACGGCTACGCATTTCGCCGCCTTAATATACATACATACATACATACATACATACATACATACACACATACACATCTATATATATATATATATATATATATATTATATATATATATATATATATATATATATATATATATATATATAAATAGATGTGTATGTATATATATACCCGCACATATATATGTATGTATACACATATGTATATATACACACCACACCACACACACATATATATATATATATATATATATATATATGGCAAATGAAAGATGGAAGATGGAATATACGAGAATTTATTATTAATCACGACAATTATTTCGACACCTCTAGCATATATTCCATCTTCCGTCTTTCATTTGCCATATACATAACAATCACTGTAGAAGTGACCGTGGTTTACTAGTAAGCTACCAGGTGTAAACCATTCGTTTTATTATCCACTAGCAGTATTGCCCGGCGTTGCTCGGGTTTGTAAGGGAAATAACTATATAAGCATTTTTAGAGAGTTATAGCCAAAAAATAGCAAAAAAATGCATTAAAAATGGAAAAAAAATTATGGTAATTTTTTTTTTTAATCGTAGACTCATCGTAGACGCGCGCTAATACCCAGAAGGGCTCGATATGAATCCCGACTATGAGATACCCGGTTTTGGTTAAACTGCACCGCAAAATGTGGGAGTAGTTAGGAATCTAAATCGTAGGAGACAGACACACAACTTCACTTTTATACATAAAGATTAACCACACACACACATACACACACACACACACACACACACACACACACACACACACATAAATGTATGTATGATAGATTCTTATTTCTTTATTGCCCACGAGAGGCTAAACATAGAAGGGACAAACAGGGACAGACAAAGGGATTAAGTCGATTACATCGACCCCAGTACGTAACTGGTACTTAATTCATCGACCCCGAAATGAGGAAAGGCAAAGTTGACCTCTGCGGAATTTGAACTCAGAACGTAACAGCAGACGATATAACTATTTCTTTACTACCCACAAGGGGCTAAACACAGAGGGGACAAACAAGGACAGACAAACGGGTTAAGTCGATTACATCGACCCCAGTGCGTAACTGGTACTTATTTAATCGATCCCGAAAGAATGAAAGGCAAAGTCGACCTCGGAGGAATTTGGACTCAGAACATTGCGGCAGACGAAACACCGCTAAGCATTTCGCCCGGCGTGCTAACGTTTCTGTCAGCTCGCCGCCTTTACATGTATGATATATCTATCATACAAGGCGGCGAGCTGGCAGAAACGTTAGCACGCCGGGCGAAATGCGTAGCCGTATTTCGTCTGCCGTTACGTTCTGAGTTCAAATTCCGCCGAGGTCGACTTTGCCATTCATCCTTTCGGGGTCGATAAATTAAGTACCAGTTACTCACTGGGGTCGATGTAATCGACTTAATTCGTTTGTCTGTCCTTGTTTGTCCCCTCTATGTTTAGCCCCTAGTGGGTAGTAAAGAAATAGATATATCTATCATACATATGTATGTATGATAGATTCTCTCGAAGTGAACGACAGATGAGGGTTCAGTAAAATAAAGCATTGATCATGTTCTATGGACACGAATGTATCTCTTGAGGCCTGCTGGTGCCTTGCAAACCTTTTGGCAAAGGGTCAAGTTGAGGGCTCAATTTGCTCGAGTGCTTGTGGATCATTCACTATGTGTTTTCTTGGGTAGACGGCAAGGCCTGCTTTAGTTCGTGCGACAAAACCAGATAAGAGGAGCAGCGTTTTGCCAGCGGGCCTTCACGCTTGCATAAATTTGGTCCTGATGCTGGAGTCGACTTTGCTCAAATCTTTGAACTGAAGAGAAGCAGGAGTGGCGCCAGGTCCTACGTTCTGATGCTTTGTTTTCTTAGGAAGAAAAGGAAATATTGCATCGCTTCAGATTATCTTTTAGTTTGTCTTGAAGTTGCTTCGGAATTCTGATATCACCCATACGTGAGACATGACTTGACCATCTAAGCTGTAATTTGATGAGGATGGCTTCAATATCTGATGTGTTGCATTTTGTTAGCATCTCACTGTTACGAATATAGTCACTCGGTTTTAGTGGGGATAGTACGCAAGCATCGCACATAAAATTTGTCGCGCTGGTTGATGTGCCTTTTGGTACAGGGTCCAAGATTCAGCACCGTAAAGCAACATTGTCAAAACCACCGACTTATATACATTGATATGTCGTGGCTGTTCCAAAGCTTACCGAAAATGGAATTAGCCTTCCCGATGATTCTGGACTCAATTTCTTTATCCATCTTGGCATTATTGGACACAATGGAACCAAGATAAGTGAAGGGGGAAACAGTTTTTAATGCTTTCCCATCAACAAATACAGAAGGGGCAACATTGGGAAGATGGCCACAAAAGGGCCGATGGACAAGCTCAGTTTTCTGGATGCTAATAGTCATACCAGAAGCCTTTGATGCACGCGAGAAGTTGTTTAGAATCCATTGCATGTCCTCAAAACACATATATATATATGTGTGTGTGTGTTTGTGTGTGT
Organism: Octopus sinensis; assembly: GCF_006345805.1. NCBI lineage: Eukaryota > Metazoa > Mollusca > Cephalopoda > Octopoda > Octopodidae > Octopus > Octopus sinensis. The sequence goes on from NC_043008.1 coordinate 14,633,403, forward strand.
GTGTGTGTGTGTGTGTGTGTGTGTGTGTGAGACACTGTGCAATTCGGCTCGTATGTATGTATGTATGTATGTATAGACAGATAGATAGATAGATAGATAGATAGATAGTCTTCAACTATATCGTTATTTGAACATTCCTTGTGTTACATATGTTATGGTTCGAAGCAATCGTGTTTTTGTTTTTCGAAGTGAAGTTTGGTGATATCTATAAAAGTTAGACAAGCCGACCTAAAGGAACAGGCATTAAACAGAACAATTTCAAAATAATGCAGCCAGGAATGCTCGTTCCAAGAGAACAGGAAACATCCGAACAATGACACGTCAGGTTGGAATTTAGTTATTTTTCTCGTGAAGAGTAACATTTAACTACGATCTGACACATGGACATTACAATATATACCTTATGAATACACTAGCAGTATCACCCGCCGTTGCTCGGGTTTGTAAGGAAAATAACTATATTAGAATTTTTAGAGAGTTACTTCCCTTATATAAACCGAGCAAAAAATGCATTAAAAATGCGGAAAAGTGATGGTAAATTTTTTTTAAATCGTAGACTCATCGTAGACGCGAGCTAATACCTAGAAGGGCTCGATATGAATCACGACTATAAGATACCCGGTTTTGGTTAAACTGCACCGCAAAATGTGGGAGTAGTTAGAAATCTAAATCGGAGTAGACAGACACACACACAACTTCAGTTTTATATATAAAGATTTGAGTACAGTACAGAGCGGGCGAAGGCCGAGCGACCGCTAGTATTATTAACCCTGCGTGCAGAAGCGAAGCAGGGTTATTGCAGCCGCTCGTCATAGTCTTTTTGTCTGTGTTTGGAAAATGGGGTCGATGCCATAAGTGTGTGAATCTGAGAGGGGAATATGTTGAACAAAATCATAATTAACTGATTCTCCTGTATTTTCTTTTTGCCCAAAGCCAGGAACTTTTTGGCGCCCCTCGTATATTGCACGACAGAATACGTACTAGGCTTAAAAAGTAAGTGCCGGGGTCGATTTCTTCAACTGAAACCCTTCAAGACGGTGCTCCAGCATGGTCGTAGTCAAATGACTGAAACAAGTAAAAGAATAAAGGAATATTGTATATATATATATATGCTTTCAATGCGAATGGTTTTTTTATATGGCTCCGACTTTACAAGCCAGTAAATAATAATAATAGTATTTTTATATAAGCTTAAAGCTTCTGGCTTATATATATATAAGTGTACACAAGCAAGATTGAATTGAGCACACGTGCTTTATTGCATAACGCTTCAATTGTTTCATCTCCGCTTTACCAGCCAAAACTTTTATACTATTGTAGGATATACTATCAAGTGATACATTAAATGTATTACATCGCATCAGTATTTATTACATCAGCAAAATTGGTGAGAAAATAAATGATAAAACAAAAAGAAAAAAAGGAAAACTAGACACAAATAATTAAACAGACAAAACATAGCATTTAACCGATCTTTGTGTCTGCATAGTTCTAATTCCCTAATAGCCATTGTCGCCAGGGGTGGGTAGGCCCTCTTAACGGACCAATCAAGCATATATATATATATATATATATATATATATATATATATATGTGTGTGTGTGTGTGTGTGTGTGTGTGTGTGTGTGTGTGTGTGTGTGTGTGTGTGTGTATAGGGTTTTGAGCTAAACTTGACCTTTTGCAAAGGAAAAGAAAACACGATATGCCCTTAAAAAAATTCAAAATTATTTTGAAAAAAAAAACACCAACTGGTTGATAACAGTTTACTCAAAGTAGCCGCCCTCAGCTTCCACCACAGCCTCAAGACAGCTCCGGAACCCGATGCGTGCGTTTTTCACTAGGTCCCTGTGAAGATCTTCGAAAATCTCCTTGATTTTGGCAAACCAGCTCGGCCCTTGGTATTGCAGGCAGAGCGGTTAGTGTCTTTCTAAACTGCGCCTCACACATAGCAATCCATGGAATAACAATTACGAGGTTACAAACTGGAGCAGATGGAATCGTAGAAATTCTCCGACAAACACTTCAGAATCTCTTCGGAGGTATGGCAAAGAGCCGAATCCTACTGCCACACATATGGCTCTCCGGCGAGGGTTTTACAACAAGACCCAGAGTTTCACATAGCTGTCTTAATTAAGCCAAAGTCCCTTGTCTTGCAGTTGTTGAATGAATTCTGGTATGCAGACAGTCAAAAGGCCTGCTGTGTTCCCTCCTGCTGGCCACGACTTCGTATCCATTGCAGCTATTCCTGTTGCGTCGTACAGCCTTTGCAGTATTCACAGAGCATTGAGCAGCAGTCATAATAATGTGGCATTTTGATATCTGGCGCGTATCATCGTAATACAGGTAACTCTTTTCCAATATTCAGATGGCTTCCAGTCCTCCATGTCAGCTAACTTTTCCTTAAGTACAACTTTAATATTTATGCTCAGCTCATCGTGGCTAACAGCTTATTAGTACATCAAACCATTTCTGATAAAAGGAGACAAAGAAATCGTCAAATTCAACCCGAACACCCTTATATATATATATATATATATATATATATATATATATATATATATATATAATATATATATATATATATACATATACATATATATATATATATATATATATATCATATATATATATATATTATATATATATATATATATATATATTTACACACACACATACATACGAGTAAGTGGATAAACAAATGAAAAGGGAACTCAACACGTTTGGTAGGAGTTACATGTATCGTTTAAATCTTTTTCATTCGGTTCCGTACTACCGTACTACTACAAGTTTCGCAGGCCCTTAACGGAAGTCCAACTCCTTCAGGCTTCTGGAACTAGGTATTCCAGCAGCCTGAGGGAGTCGGGCCCCTGTTAGGGGCCTGCGAAATTTGAAGTAGCACGGAACCGAAACAAATTGTTTTTAATATATATATATTATATATATATACTATATATATATATATATATATATATTATATATATTATATATATATATACATATATATATATATATACATATATCATATATAGATATATATATATATATATATTTACACACACCACATACACACGAGTAAGTGGATAAACAAATGAAAAGGGAACTCAACACGTTTGGTAGGAGTTACATGTATCGTTTAAATCTTTTTCATTCGGTTCCGTACTACCGTACTACTACAAGTTTCGCAGGCCCTTAACGGAAGTCCAACTCCTTCAGGCTTCTGGAACTAGGTATTCCAGCAGCCTGAGGGAGTCGGGCCCCTGTTAGGGGCCTGCGAAATTTGAAGTAGCACGGAACCGAAACAAATTGTTTTTAATAATATATATATATATATATATATATATATATATACATATCTTATCTTTTACTAAACTTTTACTTGTTTCAGTCATTTGACTGCGGCCATGCTGGAGTACCACCTTTAGTCGAGCAAATCGACCCCAAGACTTAATCTTATTCTTTATAAGCCTAGTACTTTATGTGTTTACGGGGACGTAAACACGCCACCATCGGTTGTCAAGCGATGCTGGGGGGACAAGCACAGACACAGAAACACATACACACACACACACACATATATATATATGCATATATACGACGGGCTTCTTTCAGTTTCCGTCTACCAAATCCACTCACAAGGCTTTGGTCGGCTCGAGGCTATAGTATAAGACACTTACCCAAGGTGTCATGCAGTGGCACTGAACCCGGAACCATGTGGTGGTAAGCAAGCTACTTACTACACAGCTACTCCTGCGCCTATATATATATATATATATATATATATATATATACATGCATACATACATACATGCACACATACATGCATACATTTTATATGTGTTTGTGTGTGTGCGTGCGTGTGTATTCATAGATCGATAGATAGATAGATAGATAGATAGATTCATGTGTGTGTATATGTACATGGCCGCACACACACACACACACATACACACAGAGATGAGCCTGTGTCCTTGTGTATGTTTGTCTCCTTCACCACCTCTTGACAGCCAGTGTTTGTGTGTTTACGTCCCAGTAACTTAGCAGTTCAGAAAAGATACTAATAGAATAAATACCATGCTTTAAAAATTACGTACTGGGATCGATTCATTTGACAAAAAATTCTTCAAAGCAGTACCCCAGCATGGCCGTAGTTAAAGGACTGACACAGGTAAAAAAAAAAGATAAAAATTGTCAGATTTTTCACAGGTTTAGAAGAGATCTCCAGTGAGACAAGTGGTGAGATTATCTTTTTGGAAGGCAACCCCCATCGTTGTTTGTCCTGATGTAACGAAGTGCATTGATAAAATATCCTGTAGTCTGCATCTGACTGATGCCAGAATTAGATTCTCTGCTACAAGTGTAACCAAAATAAAGAAAATTGAAAAGATTATTTGGAATATATTTTTGTTGTGGATATCTCATTTTAGAATTAAAATACTAGTCGTAATTTTTCTTCTTTTTAAGTGACAATATAGATGAGTTTAACATTAATTATTAGAAGCAAATGAATGCAAAATTAAACATTGAAACTTGTTCTATTGCCGCAGACAGTCCATTTAAAAAAATGGCATTGTAGAGCGACAGAACTTGTTAGTGACGGAAGTAGTACAGCAAACATTAGAAGATGGGAAATTGAATCGAAGATAGCCCTCCATTGGGTTACTAGTACAAAAAAATACGTATATTGTATATGTGAATTTGTATTTAGCTTTATTGTTACCACACTCTCGATTCTGCTTGATTAGTCAGCTGTCCTGAAATGTAATGATATGATCAGACATGCGGTTAATAATGCTAAGTGTATCAGTTATGAATTGGTGAGGGCAGACTTTTGATTTACCACAACATTTTTGTAGGGCGATATACCGGAGAATGGTGTTCCTTAGCCACCTCTGAAACTGGACAGATGTGTGTATGGGTTGAATGATTCACTTTGGTCATTGTACAAAGTCAGCTTTGTACTAATCAACCACATGGCCTAGTGGTTAGAGCAGCGGACTCGCGGTCGAGGGATCGCGGGTTCGAATATCAGACCGGGCGATGTGTGTGTTTATGAGCGAAACACCTAAGCTCCACGCGGCTCCGGCAGAAGGTAATGGCGAACTTCTGCTGACTCTTTCGCCACAACGTTCTCTCACTCTTTCCTCCTGCATCTTGCAGCTCACCTGCGACGGACCGGTATCCTGTTCAGGTGGGGAACCTATACGCGAAGGAAACCGGGAAACCGGCCCTTATGAGCCAGGCATGGCTCGAGAAAGAACAAACAACTGTTTCTCCTAAAGGATGAACATAATCAAAGTAGGGCGAGTTGTGGGTGTTTATGATATTGCTTTATTTCTCTGATATGGCGTATGGAAGAAACTGACAGGTATTTGAGGCAATGATGACGAATGATTTTGTATTCTGTGGAAATGAAATGTTCGAGAAGATGAATACAGTAATGAGAAAGGAGTTTGAAGTAAGAAAATCACGAGAGTAGAACATTCGAGTACTTAGGACTGAATGGTAATCGATCCAAGAATGGAATCACAGTAGATTCAGATATATATTGGTACTCCGTCGGTTACGACGACGAGGGTTCCAGTTGATCCGATCAACGGAAACAGCCTGCTCGTGAAATAAACGCGCAAGTGGCTGAGCACTCCAGAGACACGTGTACCCTTAACGTAGTTCTCAGAGGAGATTCAGCGTGACACAGAGAGTGACAAGACAGGCCCTTTGAAATACAGGTACTACTCATTTTTGCCAGCTGAGTGGACTGGAGCAACGTGAAATAAAGTGCCTTGCTCAAGGACACATCGCGTCGCCGGGAATTGAACTCACGACCTTGCAATCGTGGGCCGAATACTAGAACCACTAAGCCACACGCCTTCACTCAGATATATACATGTTATCCATATCTCCAGTTGAAATAAGAATAAGAAGATTACAAAGGAAGAATGATGAGTGAAATGCGGATGAGAAATTCTGAATTAGAAATTTGAAAAATTGCAGATCATATGATGTAGGTATCAACACAAACTCGTCCATGCGTGACATTTGTTTGTAAAATGCCAATGAAGGAAAACACCTCAAAGCAAAGATTCTGTTTAAATCCAATAAAAGCATTATCAAAGATTAAAGAGAGATTCCACATTATTTCCAATGTTAAGAAAGTCTTCAGGTGTGAATATTATCTGTCATTCTGACTTTGCCTTTCATCCTTTCGGAGTCGATTAAATAAGTACCAGTTACGCACTGGGTATCGATATAATCGACTTAATCCGTTTGTCTGTCCTTGTTTTTGTCCCCTCTGTGTTTAGCCCCTTGTGGGTAGTAAAGAAATAGGTATTAGTCGTGGATGTAGCTGTGGTGGTAGTGGTGGTGGTGTGTGGTGGTGGTGTGTGGTGGTGGTGGTGGTGGTTATCGTCATCGTGATGTTAAGTACCTGTTCGTCCCAATCCAGCAAGCAGCAGGCCTATGATTAAAAGTAAGCCAACCATGCCAGTCCAGTCTATTTTTCCTTAGATCATAGTGTATATGGAACTGCATTATGTCCGCCAGGGGAATGCATCTTCACGAGATGGTTTTGCCGGAAGTACTCTGTAAAACCAAAACTCACTGCTTGTAGGACCCTAAAATTCAGAGCGACCTTAACTGAGAACGTGGGAACAAAAGCAATAACAGACAAACATTATAACAAAGAAATATACTGAGAATAAGCATGTTATTTACCGGCTGCATTTAGGATCTCCGTGTTGACGTTTTCTGCGATGGTACACAATAATCCATCGAAGCCGTCCTTTAACACTTCCAGTAACTTTTCCGGGGGCATTATTTCGTCCGAGGCCCATGATTTCACAGTTATACCCTTATTTAACAGCACATATATCCCGGCCATAGGAATCCGACGCGTTATATAAACGCGTTTACCTGTCAAAGATTGGCCACATAAACACCTGAACATAATTTAATAAGTTCTTTGTTGTTTTAAACGTCACCCAAATATCCCCAATGGACATCATTGCCCCTTTGGCAGTGACATCTTGAAGATTATGTATTTTCCTTTTTCTTCACTTTCTTTTCTTTATTTTCCTTTCTTTCTTTCTTTCTTTTTATTTTGTTGACTTTATTTCAACGCTTTTGACGTTAAAAAAACGAAAAGAGAGAACGAAATACATTTAGCGTTTCTATGGCAATATTCACAAGAAATTAAATGGCAACGGTTTTTAGAATCTCTTAATTCTACGATATTGTTGGTAGTGGTCATGTTGATGGTAGTGGTGAAGGGGGTCGGGAGTAGTAATGTGAGTAGTGGTTGTGGTTATAGTTGTTGTGGTGATGATGGTTGTGGTGGTGATGGTGGTGTTGTTGTTGGTGGCGGTATTGTTCTGCGGAGAGCTGGCAGAAACGTTAGCACGCCGGGCGAAATGCCAAGCGCTATTTTGTCTACCTTTACGTTCTGAGTTCAAATTTCGCCGAGGTCGACTTTGCCTTTCATCCTCTCAGGGTTTGATTAAATAAGTACCAGTTACGCACTCGGTATCGATATAATCGACTTAATCCGTTTGTCTGTCCTTGTTTTTGTCCCCTCTGTGTTTAGCCCCTTGTGGATAGTAAAGGAATAGGTATTGGTCGTGGATGTAGCTGTGGTGGTAGTGGTGGTGGTGGTAGTGGTGGTGGTGGTGGTGGTGGTGGTGGTGGTGGTGGTGGTTATCGTCGTCGTCGTCGTCGTGATGTTAAGTACCTGTTCGTCCCAATCCAGCAAGCAGCAGGCCTATGATTAAAAGTAAGCCAACCATGCCAGTCCAATCTATTTTTCCTTCGATCATAGTGTATATGAAACTGCATTACCTGATGCGTCTATCACAGTATTCTAAATACGGTTCGGAGTAATTTGAAGGAAATTTTGGCTGCTATTTTTATACTTGTCTAAGTACTCTTTGTTCCTAGAAGCTAAATTACTTTCGATTCATAGTATCCATCCATCCATCCATCCATCCATCCGTCCATCCGTCCATCCGTCCGTCCGCCCGTCCGTCCATCCGTCCATCCGTCCATCCATCCATCCATCCATCCATCTATCCATCCATCCATCCATCCGTCCATCCGTCCATCCATCCATCCGTCCATCCATCCATCCATCCATCCATCCACCCATCCGTCCATCCGTCCGTCCGTCCGTCCGTCCGTCCGTCCATCCGTCCATCCAGCCATCCGTCCATCCATCCATCCATCCATCCATCCACCCATCCGTCCATCCGTCCATCCGTCCGTCCGTCCGTCCGTCCGTCCGTCCGTCCATCCGTCCATCCGTCCATCCGTCCATCCAGCCATCCGTCCATCCATCCATCCATCCATCCATCCATCCATCCACCCATCCGTCCATCCGTCCGTCCGTCCGTCCGTCCGTCCGTCCGTCCGTCCATCCGTCCATCCGTCCATCCAGCCATCCGTCCATCCATCCATCCATCCATCCATCCACCCATCCGTCCATCCGTCCATCTGTCCGTCCGTCCGTCCGTCCGTCCGTCCGTCCGTCCGTCCGTCCATCCGTCCATCCAGCCATCCGTCCATCCATCCATCCATCCATCCATCCATCCGTCCATCCGTCCGTCCGTCCGTCCGTCGTCCGTCCGTCCGTCCGTCCATCCGTCCATCCGTCTATCCAGCCATCCGTCCATCCATCCATCCATCCATCCATCCATCCACCCATCCGTTCATCTGTCCGTCCGTCCGTCCGTCCATCCGTCCATCCAACCATCCAGCCATCCGTCCATCCGTCATCCATCCATCCGTCCATCCATCCGTCCATCCGTCCATCCGTCCATCCATCCATCCATCCATCAGTCCATCCATCCGTCCGTCCGTCCGTCCTTCCATCCATCCATCATGCCTCTCTGCTCACTATTCCTGGGGGATCCGTGGGGGCTGCAGTCCTCAGGCGCCTCTTCCTCCATAGGCAACCGTCATTACAGTTTCCGACTGAATTTCCAAGCGTGACCAATCAAGACTTGGTTTACCTCAGGTCTCTTACTAGTTGGCTTAGCCTGAAGAATCCATCTTCCAACTCTTGACATTCCCGTGACATTCCACTCATGTCCATAGTACCGAAACTGTAACCTTTCTATCTAACTGTCTCTGTAGCTATCTATTCAGCTATCCAACTTCTCCGCTTACCATTCTTTGGATGGTCATGGGGGTATAGTCCTCAGGGTACCTCCTCCATAATATCCTATATCCTAATAAGGCGCGAGCTGGCAGAAACGT
>NC_043008.1:14645148-14649300 GCF_006345805.1 Octopus sinensis
AGCTGGCACCCCGTCGGTTACGAGGACGAGGGTTCCAGTTGATCCGATCAAGAGAACAGCTTGCTCGTGAAATTAACATGCAAGTGGCTGAGCACTCCATAGACCCTTAATGTAGTTCTCATGGAGATTCAGCGTGACACTGAGTGTGAAAAGGCCGACCCTTTGAAATACAGGTACTACCGTAAATCCTCGAGTATAATCCGCATTTTTTCACCAAAATTTAATGGTCAAAATCCCCAGTGCATACTATAATACGAGGTTAAAACTGGAAATTATTTTCTAAGCAAAGTCCGAGTCTCTATTTGCTGTCCGGCAATGTTTATTCAGACGCATTTTCTGATGTCGGGCGCGAAAATACCTTCAGTTAAGCCTGAAAGCAATGAAGTCATAAAAGAATCATCCACAACATGCAGTAAGCAACATTTATTAAACGTTATTACTGTTATTACTGGTATACTAGCCATCTCAATATGGCTAACCACTAAGGGTGGGTGTTACTGTAGCTTGTAGCCCCAGGAGATCATCGTCTCCAGCTGGCTTTAGGCACACTTTCTGTGCCCTTATGAGATGGCTAGTATACCTTACATTGTCGTGCAGTTACTGTTTATATCTCGTTCAGAGATTTATTACTGTTATTACTGTTATTTCTTTATTTTCTGCAAACAAAATGCACAAAAAAGCTACAGGTTTGCATTATGTTATATATGCAATAATAATAAAGGACGTTACCGTATACATTTTTACAAACCAAGGACGTTATATAGACCTCCTTGACTCAAGTTAGAGAAGGGGTGCGTATTATATACAAGGTTTAGGCTTTTCAGAGCTACAGCCTCCTAAAAATCCTCTGCATATTATATTCAAGGGCGGACTATACTCGAGGATTTATGGTACTCATTTTTGCCAGCTAGGTGGACTGAAGTAACGTGAAATAAAGTACCATTTACCGTGATTTCCCAGAGTAGTAGCCAGCTTAAGTGTGTACTTCTCGGAGCAGCCTCTGAGTTTTCCGTCTCCACCCGACTTCATACCCTCTATACAAACTTATATTGCGGGTCCAAAGGTGTTGTTCCGCCACCCCACAAAAGAAAGCGTCACCCCGGGATGGACTGCCCCCATCACCTGCCGCCCCTTTGTTACGCTACTGTTTTAGGTTCGCTTGTAGTATAACAAGCGGGTATATGCACCCCTACTCTCTTTCTCTCAGCTCCCTTATCTCTCTCTCTCTCTCTCCCTCTCTGTCTGTCTGTCTCTCTCTCTCTCTCTCGCTCTCTGTCTCTCTCTCTCGGCTCTCGCTCACCGTTGAACTCAACGAAACATTCAGGATGTAACAGTAAGGAGGGGACCCGGTTGTGCCCGCACCATCCGGGTGGTAGTTAATTACAGCTGGGTAGACTGCAGCAACGCGGAATGAAGTGCTTTGAACAAGGAAGACACACAAGGGGGTCACCTCGGTTCAGGAACTAAACTCAGCACCTTTACGGTCACGAGCCAAACACCCTCGCCACTAAGTCACGCGTCGCTTCGATCAACAAACGCGACAATAACATCAACACAGTAAACTAGTAATAGTAATAGCAGTAGCAGTAGTTGTAATAGTAACAACAGCAGCAGCAGTAGTAGTAGTAGTAGTTGTAATAGTAGTAGTAGTAATAGTAGTAGTTGTAGTAGTAGTAGTAGTAGTAGTAGTACTAGAACTAGTAGTCGTAGTAGTAGTAGTAGTAGTAGTAGTACTAGAACTAGTAGTGGTAGAAGTAGTAGTAGTAGTAGTAGTAGTCGTAGTAGTAGTAGTAGTAGTAGTAGCAGTAGTAACAGTAGTAACAGTAGCAGCAGCAACAGTTGTAGAAGTAGTAGTAGTAGTAGTAGTAGTAGTAGTAGTAGTAGTAGTAGTAGTAGTAGTTAGTAGTAGCAGCAGCAGCGCTGCTGCTGCTGTTGTTGTTCCGACGGTAATCTCCCACTAAACGAGTGCAGAGGAAGTTGAGGTTTAGTCGACAATATTCAAAGTCTTGAAGAGTTCTCAATGAATATAATCTGGTGGAATTAGTTGCCTAGCAACGGCAGCAGCAGAATCCAGAAATGTGTCTTCTTGATCTCCTTCGCCACCATCGCCACCCTCCCTCCACCTTTCATGCTTTCCTCTTCCTTCTCCTCCATTATCACAACTCGTCCGTTTCGTTCACCCGAAGATTTCTTTCTTTCTTTCTCTATCTTCTTCTTCTTCTTCTTCTTCTTCTTCTTCTTCTCTTCTTTTTCTTCTTCTTCTTCTTCTTCTTCTTCTTCTCCTCCTCCTCCCTCCTTCTTCTCCTTCTTCTCATTCTTCTTTTTTCTTCTTTGTTCTTTTTCTTGTTCTTCTGTTCTTGTTCTTGTTCTTGTTTTCTTTTTTTTTGTTTTTTTTTGTTTCTTTGTCCTCCCGCCCTTCTTCCCCCCCTCCCTTTACTTCTTCCCTTTGTTTTTTTCTTCTTTTTCCTTGTTCTCTTTGTCTTCTTCTCCTTCTTCCTTCTTCTTGTTCTTCTCCTTCTTCTATCCTCTTCTTCTCCTTCTTTCCTTCCCTTCCTCTTCTTCTCCTTTTCTTCTCCTTCTTCTTCTCTTTCTTCTCTTCTCTCCTTCTTCTTCTCCTTTTCTTCTTCTTCTTCTTTTCTTCTTTCTTCTTCTCCTCATCCTCCTCCTCCTCTCTCCTCTCCTCCTTCTTCTTCTTCTTCTTCTTCTTTTCACTCTAAACGTCGGTCAGCTGATAAGCAAGTTTTCCGTCGTCTCCTTCGCTTCCTCCCACGCAAGAGAGAACACCTGGAAATCTTCCATTCAGTGGAATACCATTACTGTAATTCCTCAGCCGCTGCAGTTGTTGCTGCTGCTGCTCTGCTTCATCAGCTAACGTCCATCCACCCTGCTAACTGTCCAGCTAGTCTTTGATGCAGCCAGCCAAGTAGCCTGCCATCGATTTAACTCACCTTCCAGGCTACCACACAACTCGCAGAATCGCGACTCCATCCATTCAACGATCCATTCATCTAAACATCTAACAACGGATTCATCACTCCATCGATCCTCCTGTCCATTTATCTAACCATTACCCATCAATCCACCAAACTAACCTTCCACCTATCTAACCATCCAACCATCGATTCATCCATTCATTTAACCATCCAACCATCAATTCATCAATCCATCCATCCTTTCGTCAATTCATCTATCAACCTATCCAACCAGAGATCCATCGATCCATCAATCTACCCATCCACCCATCTAGCCATCCAACCATCGATCCATCCATTCACCCATCCATTTTTCAAACCATCCACGTGTCGATCCATCAATCCATCCATCCTTTCATTAATCCATCTATTAACCTATCCAACCAGAGATCCATCGATCCATCAATTTATCCACCCACCCATCTAACCATCCAACCATTGATCCATCCATTCATCTAATCATCCAACCATCGATCCACCCATCCATCGATCCGGTAATCCACCGATCCATCGATCCACCCATTCATCAATCCATCCATCATTTCATCAATCCATCCATCCATTCATCAATCCATCTATTCGTTCATCAGTCCATCTATCAATCCCTCAATCTAACCATCTACCCATCTAACCATCCAATCATCAATCCATCTATTCACCTATCCAACCAGAGATCCATCAATCTATCCCTCCACCTATCCACACATCTAACCATCCAGACAGAGATCCATCCATTCACACATTCAATCACCGAACGACTCAACCATTGATCCATCAATCCATCCATCCACCCACGTAAAATATCCCAACTATTCACCTTTCAGCGTGAAACAATTATAAAAGAAAAGCTATGTTCTTTGAGACGAAATATACTACTCTTTCTAGCAAAATCGATCGGCAAAAATACAAAGCAAATAAGTGTCAGAAGGCCAGTAGATTCTTTTCTCGAGAAATTACGGAGAGCAAAACCCACAAAAAAAAAAAGGCGAAGACTATAACAATAAGACACAGGTGAGAGGCTAGCCATTACATGGAGATGCGGTTGCTGCTTACGAAAATAGAGAAATGCGTGAATGGAAAAGGCATGCGACGTTTTTTTTACCACAATTTGGCGTCGCTGATTCAACGCTGACCTATTTGACATCGGACGTTTTAATGTTTCTTGTTTTCTACCCTCCCT
>NC_043008.1:14654400-14676900 GCF_006345805.1 Octopus sinensis
TGAGTTCAAATTCCACCTAGATCGACTTTGCCTTTCATCCTTTCGGGGTCGATTAAATAAGTACCAGTTATGCAATAGGGTCGCTATAATCGACTTAATCCCTTTGTCTGTCCTTGTTTGTCCCCTCTGTGTGTAGCCCCTTGTGGGTAGTAAAGAAATAAGAAACGTTAGCATGCCGGGTGAAATGCTTAGCAGTATTTCGTCTGCCGCTACGTTCTGAGTTCAAATTCCACCTAGATCGACTTTGCCTTTCATCCTTTCGGGGTCGATTAAATAAGTACCAGTTATGCAATAGGGTCGCTATAATCGACTTAATCCCTTTGTCTGTCCTTGTTTGTCCCCTCTGTGTGTAGCCCCTTGTGGGTAGTAAAGAAATAAGAAACGTTAGCATGCCGGGTGAAATGCTTAGCAGTATTTCGTCTGCCGCTACGTTCTGAGTTCAAATTCCACCTAGATCGACTTTGCCTTTCATCCTTTCGGGGTCGATTAAATAAGTACCAGTTATGCAATAGGGTCGCTATAATCGACTTAATCCCTTTGTCTGTCCTTGTTTGTCCCCTCTGTGTGTAGCCCCTTGTGGGCAGTAAAGAAATAAGAAACATTAGCTCACCGGGTGAAATGCTTAGCAGCATTTTGCCTGTCTTTACCAAATCCACTCAGAAATCTTTGGTTGGCCCAAGGCTATAATAGAAGACACTTGCCCAAATTGGGACTGAACCTGGAACCATGCAGTTGGGATGCAAGCATCTTACCACACAGCCAAACTGACATATACAAGCATGCACGTGAGCTTTGAGTTCAGTCTTAGATTAGCCCTGGAAAATAAAAAGCACAAAACTGCGAAGAAAAATAAAACAAACAAATGAATAAATGAATTTAATTCAATTTAATTGTTGTTATTTTCCATGTTGATTAAAATAAAAAAAAGCAATCAATAAGAAAAATTTAATTGCTGCTCATATAATGAGAGATAACCAACTGTTATGTTTTCAATAACAACAACAACAACAACAATACAACACAAAATACCAATGACTGTTGACACTATCATTACAAATTCTTTTCCACTCAAATATTGTGGGGTTATTTAGTTTTTTTTTCGAAAGTGAAATTAAATTTTAAAAAATAATTAGATATAAAAAAAGCTAGAGAAAAAAATAAAATTATCAGAAAAAATTATTTTTTAAAGTTCTAATTTCATTTCCTATTAATTTCCTTCTCTTTTTTTTTCTTCCTCCCCCCTCCCCGCCTCCTCCTCTTTCTCTTTTCTCAATCTTTCTCCTCTCTTCCTATTTCCCTCTTACCCTTCCACACTCTCCTTCTACCCTGCCACCCTCTCACCTCATTCTTTCTGTCATTCAGTCATTCTCATCACTTTTACTCTTACCTCTCTTTATGCTTTTCATTCTTTTCATTCTACTTCCCCCTTACTTGTATCACTTTTCTTCCTCCTCCTTGTATCTCTCCTCTTGGTTTCTCTCTCTCCTTCTCTCTCTCTCCCTCTCTCTCTCTCTCTTTCTCTCTTTCCCTCTCTCTGGCATTATCATCGTCACTTTCACTATTCTCATCATTGAAATCCTTGTCATTGTCAACATGAACATTGTTATCATCATGATGCAGGCATGGTTGTGTGGTGAGAAGTTTCTTTCCCAACCACATGGTTCCAGGTTCAGTCCCATTGCATGGCATCCAGGACAAGTATACTATAACTTCAACCAACCAAAGCTTTGTGGTGGGTTTGGTAGACAGAAACTGAAAGAAACCTATCGTGTATATATATATAGGGAGAGAGAGAGAGAGAGAGAGAGAGAGAGAGAGCAAGAAGAATATGGAGGGGATCAATAGGTGGTTCATCAACTGTTAGACATTATATTATGTCAATTTATTTATTTATTTACTAAAATGACAATTACAAGAATATACATACATGTATAACATATTATGCTTTACATATAAAATATATAAAGATACCAGTAATTATTAAAATATAACACTGGAATATATAAATCCCCAAAACAGAACAAGAATGTAACGGCCGACAATGAAAACATATGGACAGAAGGACAATACAAAGATGGACGGGAAAACCAGGATGGAATATTCGTGGCTCTTTATTCTTCGGTCAAGTTTCCTATCATCATTACAGTTTTGGCCTGTTACACTTCAGAATGTTCAAAATTTGTAGGCCAAATATATATATTAATAGCACATGCTCAATGTATGTGTTTTGTTTGTTTGGTGGTTCGCTGTGGTATAGTGCCTGAGGTACGACTTCCTCAATATGCTGGGTTGTAAAACATCTGAAAGTCATAGACAGGTGAGACAGCTTGCCCTTAACAGCCAGCATTATGAGGGAGTCTTCTCCAAGGCACTATTCCGCAGTGAACTAGCGAACAAACAAAACATATACATTGAGCATGTGCAGTTGATAATGTTTGCAACACTAGCTGCACTTTTAATTTGTTATTGAATGTTTATGTGTGTGTGTGTGTGTGTGTGTGTGTGTGTGTGTGTTCCCCACCACTGCTTGACAACGAGTGGTAATGTGTTTATGTTCTTGTAACTTAGCAGTTTGTCAAAAGAGATTGACAGAATAAGTATCTGGTTTAAAAAGAAATAAATAAACAAATACTGGAGTCAATTTGTTGACTGAAATTTTTCAAAGCAGTGCCCCAGCATGGCCATAGTCTAATGACTGAAACCATCATCACCATCATCAACAGCATCATTAGTGTTGTTGCTATGGTCACGACCATTGTCATCATTCACAGCATAATTGTCATCATCATACTTATCATCAACATTTCATAGCCTTGAAGGGTTCAGTCAAACAGACTGACCCCAGTCCTTTATCACTATTTTTAAAATCTGGCTTTTATTCTATCAATGTCTTTTGATGAACCACTAGGTTACAGGGATGTAAACAAACTGACACAGATTACCTAACCATGAGACACACACATAAAATTTTTTGAGCACTATGAAGTGTATTCTATAAAGAGAATACCTGTCTTTAATCTATAAGCTATATATATGTGTGTGTGTGTGTGTGTGTGTGTGTGTATGTGGAGGCTCAATGGCCCAGTGGTTAGGGCAGCAGACTTGCGGTTGGAGGATCACGGTCTCGATTCTCAGACTGTATCCCTACCCCATACAACAATTCCTTCGACGACAACTACCCCACTAGGACAGTTACCCCGCCCCCTCAGTTAATTACTCCCTCTCCAATATATTAAGAAGTTTTAAGTCATCACCTGTCATCCTCAGAGGTAATTGTCCTTTGCGGAGGGTGGGGTGGGGGGTAAATGTCCTATACTTGTCTCAACAGCTAACAATTAATGCAGGTTGTTTATTCCATGCTTCGGCAAAAAAAAATGTTTCTGAAAGTCATGGGTGGTGTTGTTTTTTTGATTTTGTAAGCAGACGCAGGAGTGGCTGTGTGGTTAGTAGCTTGTTTACCAGCCACATGGTTCTGGGTTCAGTCCCACTGCGTGTCACCTTGGGCAAGTGTCTTCTACTATAGCCTCGGGCCGACCAATGCCTTGTGAGTGGATTTGGTAGACGAAAACTGAAAGAAGTCCGTCGTATATATGTGTATATATATATATATATATGTGTGTGTGTGGTGTGTGTGTGTGTGTATGTGGAGGCTCAATGGCCCAGTGGTTAGGGCAGCAGACTCGCGGTCGGAGGATCGCGGTCTCGATTCTCAGACTGTATCCCTACCCCATAGGACAATTCCTTCGACGACAACTACCCCACTAGGACAGTTACCCCGCCCCCTCAGTTAATTACTCCCTCTCCAATATATTAAGAAGTTTTAAGTCATCACCTGTCATCCTCAGAGGTAATTGTCCTTTGCGGAGGGTGGGGTGGGGGGTAAATGTCCTATACTTGTCTCAACAGCTAACAATTAATGCAGGTTGTTTATTCCATGCTTCGGCAAAAAAAAATGTTTCTGAAAGTCATGGGTGGTGTTGTTTTTTTTGATTTTGTAAGCAGACGCAGGAGTGGCTGTGTGGTTAGTAGCTTGTTTACCAGCCACATGGTTCTGGGTTCAGTCCCACTGCGTGTCACCTTGGGCAAGTGTCTTCTACTATAGCCTCGGGCCGACCAATGCCTTGTGAGTGGATTTGGTAGACGAAAACTGAAAGAAGTCCGTCGTATATATGTGTATATATATATATATATATGTGTGTGTGTGTGTGAGTTTGTATGTCTGTGTTTGTCCCCCTAGCATTGCTTGACAACCGATGCTGGTGTGTTTACGTCCCTGTCACTTAGCGGTTCGGCAAAAGAGACCGATAGAATAAGTACTGGACTTACAAAGAATAAGTCCTGGGGTTGAGTTGCTCGATTAAAGGCGGTGCTCCAGCATGGCCACAGTCAAATGACTGAAACAAGTAAAAGAGTAAAAGAGTATGTCCACAAGTGTTTGTTAGGACGTATGGAATTGATAAAGGTGCCCGAGGTTGTTGTTGGAAAGACAGCAGATAATCTTGCGGGCGTTTGCTAAGTCAGTTGCCAGACGTTGGAGCTTTAATGTGTCCATGCCCAAAGAAACAAGATGTTCAGAGTATGGTAGATGCCTGATAGCAGGTATTCGCCTGGTTGCATATTTCTGAATGGTTTCCAGGAAATTAATATGCCAATTAAGATCTTAACCTCATTAATATAATTTCCATCTCCTAATCTTACAATCAAGCCCAACCATCAGAGATCAAATGTGTATTTGGTAAAATCCACCATCTTATCATGTGTAGTTCCTTTATTCTTTCCTTTGTTCTCCTTCCTACGTTATTGCTGTCACTTCAAGTTTTGATAATTATATTTTCTGTTTTTTTAGCATTTTTCTTGCACATTTTTGCTTCCATATATTTTATACGTGCTCTCAACAACTGCCAACAAGATGAAAGACATTACGAAATTATTCAACAATCTGATGTATCGTTTAGTGCTAAAGTGAAGATTTATATCATAAACTGAAATAAAGTAAACAAAACAAACAGTATGCATTAATATTCATGAATATCACTGCGAGATTTGTAGGAAAACATTCCATCAATCTGTGTTGTATGAAAACATCCAAAACGAATGTTTCACCCAGGAAGTGGAAACCATTCGTAAGAACTTAAATCTGAGGATCAAATTTACATTGTTGGGACATTTTATAAGCTGTAATCGTTTCATTTATGTTATATTTAGGACTGCGAGGGCGCATGGCTCAGTGGTTAGAGTGTCCAGCTTAAGATCATGAGGTTGTGAACTCGAATCCCAGACCGGGCTGCGTGTTATGTTCTTGAACAAGACACTTTATTCCACGTTGTTCCAGTTCACTCAGCTGTAGAAACGAATCGCAACATCACTGGTGCCTAGCTGTATTGGTCCCTTTGGCTTTCCCTTGGATAACATCAGTGGTATGGAAGAGGGAAGGCCGGTATACATGGGCAACTGCTGGTCTTCCATAAACAACCTTGCCCAGACTTGTGCCTGGGAGGGTAACTTTCTAGGTGCAATCCCATCATAGTCAGTGTCATGACCAAAGAGGCTCTCAGAATATTTAGGACTGATACATCCAATATATTTATCCACTTTTAGAACTTTACCATTTGACACACAGCATCTGATTTTATTTTAAAAGTATAGGTGCAGAAATGGATGTGTGGTTAAGAAGCTTACTTCCAACTATGTGGGTATTAGTTCAGTTCCACTGCATGGTACCTTTACCAAGTGTTTTTTTCTTTTTTTCTACTACAGCCTTGGGTCAACTAATGTGTTGTGAGTGAATTTTGTAGATGAAAACTGTGAAAACTCAATGTATGTGTGTATGTAATAAATCTTTTGTGTAGAAATATTGGGTTGTCCAGAAAGTTTGTGCCGATTTATAGTAACTTACCTTTCGACTTATTTTAGAACATGGTTGAGTCCATAAAATAGGATTTGACTACACCTCCATTTAGAGCACAGTTTAAGCTATCTTTTCATGGAAGAAGGTTTATGTTCCTATAACCTGTGTTAATTCTGTAACCCTTTAAAATGGAAGATAAGAAAATTCATTTACAGCACTTGATGCTTTGGGAACCAGACAAAAATTGCTGTAGCTTGGCTGGGATGTGTTGCCCCACCCTCCATATTCACCAGATATTGCTCCTTCAGATTTCCACTTATTCAGGTCTTTGCAGAATAGTCTTAATGGTAAAAATTTCAGTTCCTTGGATGACGTAAAAAGATACCTTGATGAATTCTTTGCCATGAAACCACCTCAATTCTGGGAAGAGGGTATTTTCAAGTTAAAGGAAAGATGGAGATGCACTGTGCAACAAAATGGTTCATATTGGTAGATTAAAAATGTAATGGCAAGTATTTATTGACCTTTTACTTTCCTTTAAAAATTGGCACAAACTTTCCGGACAACCCAATAGATGTATGATTTACTACTGTTAATTTTGGAGCTCCATGTAGATTACCATTGTCCAGTCTGTTCCCAGTATAGTGGTTAAGCAACTACTATACTTGGTAGTATTACTAGTTATGAAATAAAGAGCAAATATAGGAGAATTCATGATAAACACAAATTTATATTATTATTATTATTATTATTGTATAATTGTTCAACATTTGGTAGTTTCAGGCATATTTGTACTGCATCTCCTGCTACACCTCCGTGTTGCTCAGGTATGTGCAGCATTGTGTTCTTTTCTGTTGTTGGGAGTGTGCAAACTCCTCCTGGTATTGAATTGTGTCAGTTTTTTTTTCTCTTGAGGTATAGTGCTGTCTGATCTTGTATTACTGATTGTATTGTGTGTTGAGTGTGTAATGCATTGGTTGTATGATGTGCTGGTGGAATTTTATTTCACTGGATAATTGCTGTATAGAGTGTCTTGTGTTTGTGGGTTGTTTTGTTCAATTTCTATTATCATATATTGTCCACTCCTTGTTATCTGTACTGGCCGCATAAATGCTTTAAGCCTATTAGCTTCCTGCACTTGGAATCTTGAATTGTACCTACCGCCGGGTGAGATGCTTAGCTGTATTCCATCTGCCATTACATTCTGAGTTCAAATTCTGCCAAGGTCGATTTTGCCTTTAATCCTTACGGGGTCAATTAAATAAGTACCAGTTATGTAGTGGGGTCAATGTAATCGACTTAATCCCGTTGTCTGTCCTTGTTTGTCCCTTCTTTGTTTAGGCCCCTGTAGGCAATAAAGAAATATATATATATATATAGGCATAGGAGTGGCTGTGTGGTAAGTAGCTTGCTTATGGACCACATGGTTCCAAGTTCAGTGCCACTGCGTGGCACCTTAGGCAAGTGTCTTCTGCTATAGCCTTGGGCTGACCAAAGACTTGTGGATGGATTTGGCTGACGGAAACGGAAAGAAGCCCGTTGTATATGTGTGTGTGTGTGTGTGTTGTGTGTGTATGTTTGTGTCTGTATTT
The DNA here is from genome assembly GCF_006345805.1 of Octopus sinensis. Taxonomy (NCBI): domain Eukaryota; kingdom Metazoa; phylum Mollusca; class Cephalopoda; order Octopoda; family Octopodidae; genus Octopus; species Octopus sinensis. The sequence continues at coordinate 14,661,841 of NC_043008.1, forward strand.
GCCCCCCCCCCCCTCCAACATCGCTTGACAACCGATGCTAGTGTGCTTACATCCCCGTAACCTGGTGGTTCGGCAAAAGAGATTGATAAAATAAGTACTAGGCTTCCAAAGAATAAGTCGTGGGATCGATTTGCTTGACTAAAGTCATGATGGGTATACTGGGCTTCGTATATTTTACCCCAGTGTCACTTTGATGGCATGCACTGCTCTCTCTCACTCACTCAATAATAATAATAATAACAACAACAACAACATCGAAAAATACCTTAGGAATGAGAACCCAGGTTCGAAATTTCCCACAAGACACCTGATGAAGGCCGGAGGGTATATCAGCCGAAACGTTGTGTTAACAACAAACAAGAAGAGGACAAATATCTGTCGAATGTAAATAATGTAACAGGTGTTATAGTAGAAGATATTTGCCCAAGGTACCCGAGGTGCCTTGCAGTACGACTGAACTCAAAACCGTGTAACAGGGCAGTGACCTTCTTAACTAACACATCCGTCCTTGTGCTTCAATAATAATATTATTTAGATTTTTTTTTCCTTCACAACAGTTGTTTTTTCGTAAGTGGCTCCTTTGGAAAAATAAATTCCCTCAATCACTCTGTTATCTCTGTTATCTCCACGTTTTCTTTATTATACTCTTTACTCTTCTACTTGTTTCAGTCAGTTGACTGCGGCCGTGCTGGAGCACCGCCTTTAGTCGAGCAAATCGACCCCGGGACTTATTCTTTCTAAGCCCAGTACTTATTCTATCGGTCTCTTTTGCCGAACCGCTAAGTGATGGGGACGTAAACACACCAGCATCGGTTGTCAAGCAATGCTAGAGGCACAAACACAAACACACAAACACACACATACATATATACGACAGGCTTCTTTCAGTTTCCGTCTAGCAAATCCACTCACAAGGCATTGGTCAGCCCGGGGCTATAGCAGAAGACACTTGCCCAAGATGCCACACAGTGGGACTGAACCCGGAACCATGTGGTTGGTTAGCAAGCTACTTACCACACAGCCACTCCTGTGCCTATTATATTTATTTTATTTCATTCATCTTTTTTGTATTTAACGTTTGATCTCCATTATGTCAAAATATTTCAATATACATAAACACGCTACTTCAAATGTCAATTATGTATCCCATTCTATTTTACTATTTGCCTCCTTCTATGTTCCTCCGTCTCTCTCTCTCTCTCTCTTCTATTCTTTTACCGTTTTTATTCGTTTTCTAATTCTGATACTCGGATCCATCCATACTTTTACCTTTTCATTGCTAATAATAATTATTCATCTCAGAGATACGGAAGTTTTAACAAGGGAAAGACAGACAGACAGAGTCTGTTCTAAGCAATCATTGTAATCACTATTTTAACTCCGATAGAATCAATGCACTTAGAAACTGCTACAGACAAAAACAGCAGAATGGCTTTCGTTCTACCACCTCACCCCTCCTTCCTCTCTCTTTTCCTTTCTCTCCCCCTCTCCCTCCCTCCCTCCCTCCGTTCTCTCCCTTGTCTTTTCAGTTCTCTCTCACTTTCTCTTTCGTTTTCTGTTCCCCCCTCTCTCTCTCGCTATGTCCCTCACTTCCTTTCTTTCTCCCGAAATTTTCCACTTTCTCTCTTACTCTCTTTCTCACCTGCTCTTCTTCCTCTCCTCTGCCAGTCTTTTCCTTTATTCTTCCATGCCTTTCTTTTACCCCTTTCACTCCCTCTTTCTCTTTTATACTCTCCCCTTCCCCTCTCTCTCTTCCTTAGTCTCTTCTCTCTTTTTTTTTCCTCTCCCTTCCTCCCTTTCTATTTTCTCTGTCTTTCCTTCCCACTCACTCATTCCTTAATTCTGATTTTTTAGACACATTCTCTCTCTGTTTTCTCTCTGATTCCCCACCTTCTCTTTGTCTCTGTCGCCCATTCTCTCTGTCTGTCTCTCTCTCTCTCTCTCTTATTCCCAGTTTCTTTCTCTGTCTCTGTCTCTCTCTGTCTCTGTCTCTCTCTCTGTCTCTCTCTCTTGTGTCTGCCTATATTTTTCTCGCTCTTCTCCTCTCCCTCTCTCGCTGACCTCAGAATTTTACCATTATTCTATCACATCCTCTTTTTCTTCCTACTTCTTCTTCAATTTTTCTCCCCCTCCCCCCGCCGGTCCCTTGTTTCTGTTGCACTAATTTGTGACAGCCCCTATGACTGTGTGCTGCTAATGTTGTTTAGCACCTGATCCCTAAAAGCCCTGGTTGAACCAACCCCTTGATCAAAAGCAAACCAGTAGTTAAAGCAGTTGGGTTTGAAATTGTGTATCCAAGACTACATCAGCTAATGAGCTTTTCCTTTTTTAAGAACGTAGAGAGTAATTGAAGGAGATTTGCTCACTATTTCTAGCAGATCAAGCAAGCCCATAGTGGTTGAATTTTTTTATTTAGGACAACACAATTCCCATTTATGTTGCAAGGGTATGTGCTTATATATTTAGACGTGGGAGTGGCTGTGTGGTAAGTAGCTTGCTTACCAACCACATAGTTCTGGGCTCAGTCCCACTGCGTGGCCCCTTGGGCAAGTGTCTTCTACTATAGCCTCGGGCTGACCAAAGCCTTGTGAGTGGATTTGGTAGACAGAAACTAAAAGAAGCCCATCATATATATATATATATATATATATATATATATGTATGTGTGTGTATATATATGTTTGTGTGTCTGTGTTTGTCCCCCCAACATCGCTTGACAACCGATGGTGGTGTGTTTACGTCCTCATAACTTAGCAGTTCGGCAAAAGAGACCGATAGAATAAGTACTAGGCTTCCAAAGAATAAGTCCTGGGGTCGATTTGCTTGACAAAAGGCAGTGCTCCAGCATGGCCACAGTCAAATGACTGAAACAAATAAAAGATAAAGAGTAATTGAGGGAGATTTACACAGTATTTCTAGCAGGTCAAGCAAACCCATAGTGGTTGAATTTTTTATTTAGGACAATTCCCATATATATATATATATATACACACACACACACAGATACATAGATAGATAAATAGATAGATACATACATACATACATACATACATACATACAAGAGAAAACACAGCTTAAATTCTGCATTATTTTGAAGATGTTTTTGCATGTAAATAATTTATTTTTTATTAAATATAATGATATAAATTATTTACATGTTTTTAAGTTATGAAACAATTCGTCATGAAATTTGAATTTCTTATTGTTAAATAAAATTCATCAAACTATTTCTCTCATATTTGTGACTTTATACACTCCTTATCATTTTCTCTTGTATCGTTCTGTATATTCTGTGTTTTGTAAATGATATATTAAGGAGCTTCTTGTATGAGTACTACGGGATTACTTGAATCCATATAACGTGACTTAAATTCATACATACACATATATATCATCATCATCATCATCATCATTTAACGTCCGCTTTCCATGCTAGCATGGGTTGGACAACTTTGACTGAGGGCTGGCAAACTAGATGGCTGCACCAGGCTCCAATCATGATCTGGCAGAGTTTCTACAGCTGGATGCTCTTCCTAATGCCAACCACTCCGAGAGTGTAGTGGGTGCTTTTTATGTGCCACCGGCACGGGGGCCAGTCAAGCAGTACTGGCAACGACCTCGCTCGAATCTTTTTACATATGCCACCGGCACAGGTGCCAGTAAGGTGACGTTGGTAACGATCACGCTCGAATGGTGCCTTTTACGTGCCACTGGCAAGGAAGCCAGTTAGCCGCTCTGGCAACGATCATGCTCGGATGGTGCTCTTAGCACCCTACTAGCACAGGCACAAGTGCCAGTAAGGCGACACTGGTAACGATCACACTCGAATGGTGCCCTTTATATGCCACTGGCATGGAAGCCGGTTAGCCGCTCTGTCAACGATCACGCTTGTATGGTGCTCTTAGCACTGTACTGGCACGGATGCCAGTCATCAAATTTGATTTTGATTTTGATTTCACTTGCTTCAATGGGTCTTTGCAAGCAGAGTTTAGTGTCCAAAGAAGAAAAAGGTACGCATAAGTGGGCTGGTTACACTCCTGACATAGGCCAAGAGGTTATGGTCTCATTTGGCTTGCTGGGTTTTCTCAAGCACAGCATATTTCCAAAAGTCTCAGTCACTAGTCATTTCCTTGGTTAGGCCTAAAGTTCGAAGGCCATGCTTCACCACTTCATCCCAGGTCTTCCTGGGTTTACCTCTTGTACAGGTTCCCTCAACCGCTAGGGTGTGGCACTATGTATGTAAAATAGAAAACAGCAGAAAAGTGATTGCTCATGATTTTGTATTCTCTCCTACCAGCTGGTGTGCTGGCATTAAGAGTGTTCATCTGAAAGGACTTCTCAAACTGTCGACAGTTTTGCTGTCCCCTGAAAGGACCCTCTTCGAACCCAGCAAGTACAGAACCTTACCATGTTCCACAAGGCATCAGAGTGAATGGTCTAACATTGCGCCGATCCAACTCTCTGAGCTGCTGTTTTATGCTTCAACTTTGAAACAATGAAAAGCAGAGTCGATTGATGTAGGATTTGAACTTGCAGTGCAGTGATATGGAACAAATACTGCAAAGCATTTTTTTCCAACCTCTTAATGATTCTGTCAATTTGACATCACGTGTGTGTGTGTGTCTGTGTGTGGGTGTGTGCAATTTCAGTTGAAATTCTGCAATTTATTACTCAAAGCTTCAAAGAATAGCACCAAGTTATCTATTTCAGACATTAATTCAAAAATTGCCCATTTTTACTTCCAATTATTTGATTCCTTTCAATATTCAGGACTCGAGTTAATTAGGAACGACAAAAATCTGACGCCGAACCTAAAATCTGTCAGCACAACCTGTTTAATATCTCTTTCAATTGAAACATCATGAGATCAAAAAGCAACAGTTAACAAAACATGTATGTGTGCATGTATACATAAACACGTGTGTGTATATGTGAAGACACACATACATGCATATATATATATATATATATACACATACATATATATATATACTGCACTGCATATTTCAACTCTGGAGTGTTGTCAGCAGCTGTGCAACTATAAATATATATGTATATCATCATCATCAACATTTAATGTCCATTGTCCATGCTGGATATACATATATATATATATTTATATATACATACATACAACATACATACATACATACATACATACATACATACATACATATATATATATACACACATATATATCAATATATATATAATATATATATATATATATATATATAATATATATATATATATGTACACACATGCACACACACAACACACACACACACACACACACATATATACATACATCATATGTGTGTGTGTATAATGCCTATGTATACTGCCACGCATACAAAGCAGATCAAATTTATCAATTTCAAATGTATTGAATAACCTTCTTTGAAAGATTAACACAAGATCATAAATTCTGGAGAATGCCATGGCTCAGTGTAATAAAAGACTTTGGATTCACAAGCTGAGATAAGTCGACTACAGACAGGGAAGGAACTGAAATACAAATCCCACTTGTCTGCAGTTTATTCTGTTTGCTCTGCAGTTTATGGGTTCTGTGGTTTTGTTTATAAATTTGAAGCTAGTTTCATTGTTACCAGAGACACAAACACTCAGTACTTGACAAGGCTGTAGGATGGTCAAGTTTCAGAAATTGAGCATAATTGAGTGCGTGTGCACACAAACACATGCACACACACACACACACACACACAAGGCGGGTGCTGAAATGTTCCTGGCATAGGGTGAAAGAAAATACAGGAGGATGAGTTAATTATGGTTTTATTCAACATAGTCCCCTCTCAGATTCACACATTCATAGCAGTGGTCCTGTAAAAGAATTTGGAAGTTTAGGCCTCCAACCAGGCTTTTCACAATACACTTAAAGTCCAGAATCTTTCCAGCGCCCCTTTGTGTGTGTGTGTGTGTATCATCATCATCATCATCATTGTTGTCATTTAATGTCCGCTTTCCATGCTGCTGGCATGGGTTGGACGGTTTGTCTGAGGACTAATGAGCCAGAAGGCTGCACTAGGCTCAATCTGATCTGGCAAAGTTTCTACAGCTGGATGCCCTTCCTCCGAGAGTGTAGTGAGTGCTTTTACATGCCACCGGCATGAGGGCCAGTAGGTGGTTCTGGCAACGACCATATTCAAAAGGTGTTTTTTACGTGCTACCTGCACAGGAGCCAGTCTGGTAGCCCTGGCACTGACCACACTCGAATGTTGTTTTTCATGTACCACCAGCACATGTGCCAGTAAGGCAGTGCTGGCAATAATCACGCTTGAATGGTGCTTTTTACGTGACACCAGCATCCCTCTTATATGTATGTAATATAATTTTTCTGAATCTTCAGATTTTTCTATATGTTAGACCACTGCTTTTAAATTGATATTAATCAAATTGATATTCAATTTTTCACCCTTATTAAATTTTATATATACATATATGTATGTATGTATGTATGTATGTATATAAAGGAAGGAGAATGTCTTAATGGTTAGGGTGTTGCGCTCATGATTGCAAGAACTTTGTTTCAATTCCCAGGCCAGGTAGTGCACTGTGCTCTTTAGCAAAACGCCTTGTTTAACATTGCCTTTGCAATCACTTGGACATCTAACGGGTGTCACACTACACACCTATGCAGACAATTTTGATTTGACAGCAGGAATGAGCTAATACACATGTCAAAGATTTGATCACTGTAAAAAGAAATCAGTCGTGCAGATTCCTCAGCAGGAAGTTGCTGGACTCTCCTTTGTTGTTTATGACAGAAATTCCATGTGATGGTTGCAAATGAGCAATGTTATTTGTTTCCAATCTTCCATGAAAAGCCAGTCATCTGGCTATGGGGAAACATTTCCTTGTTTGGTAACAGGTGAGGGCTGGCGACAAGACAAGAAAATCTGCCTCGCCATTTGACCCAAGCGAACAGAGAAAAGTGGACGTTAAATGACTATAATGATGAGAACGACGGTGACGACTATGATGACGGTAATGACGGTGACAATTGACAAGTGAAATATCATTGACATTTTTATTTACTTTGCTTCTTCTGTCTCTGCTTTCATTTGCTTTATGAATGGTTATGCAATAAACAGACTCAGAGATTTCATTTATCTATTCAGTTATTACCTCCACCTAGGTGAAGGCAGAGGTATTGTTTTCAGTTGCATTTGTTTGTTAGATAAACATTAAAATATAGAATGGTAGCATTGTAGGTGCAGGAGCGGCAGTGTGGTAAGTAGCTTGCTAACCAACCACATGGTTCCGGTTCAGTCCCACTGCGTGGCATCTTGGGCAAGTGTCTTCTGCTATAGCTGCGGGCCAACCAAAGCTGTGTGAGTGGATTTGGTAGACGGAAACTGAAAGAAGCCTGTTGTATATATGTATATATGTATATATATATATATGTGTGTGTGTGTATGTGTTTGTGTGTCTGTGTTTGTCCCCCTAGCATTGCTTGACAACCGATGCTGGTGTGTTTACGTCCCCGTCACTTAGCGGTTCGGCAAAAGAGACCGATAGAATAAGTACTGGGCTTACAAAGAATAAGTCCCGGGGTCGATTTGCTCGACTAAAGGCGGTGCTCCAGCATGGCCGCAGTCAAATGACTGAAACAAGCAAAAGAGTAAAGAGTAAAGAGTATTGTTATAAATAAGTATATTTGTATTTATGTGTGTTTAATTATTTGAAAACGATTGCTAACGAATATATTCTTGTATTAAATAAATAATTATATATTCTTATCCTAAGTTAATTTGTGTGTGTGTGTGTGTGTTATGCATGTTAGTAAAAAGCTTATCAAATCACTTTATTGCCTCTGCTTTCGCTATTGCAGAGGTATTGTTGTCAGTGGGGTTAGTTTGTTTGTCCGTGGACAAGATATCTCAAGAACCGCTGGATGGATTTCAATGAAACTTTCAGGGATGCTTGACCTCTTGACTGGCATGAGCTGATTAAATTTTGGGATTGATCAGATACCGGATAAAGATTCAGGATTATTTTTCCATGTTTTTTTACTTCACTTTTAAGAGCAGTCGTATTCATTTTTAGTATTTTCATTTTGAGAGCTGTCGCATTTATTTCAGATATTCATATTTCAAAAATCATCTCTGGCTAATCGTTGAGAGAATGTTAATGTTGCCTTGGCGGAGGTCTGCGCTCTCTGAGTGATCTTCTTTATAATTTATTGCTGTGGAACTTTTTGCTTGTTTTTGTTTTGTTTTTTTAATGTTTATTTGATGTTTAGAATATTTACCTATGATGGGCTTTATTTTAGAACAAGTATTCTGTTGGGACATTGATTAGAAAAGCTGCAAAAGTGTTAACAATTCAAAGAGGAATTCTATGGCAACTCAAAACATTCTCAGCTTAAGGGCTGCAATTAACTTCCTTCTGGATAAAATGAATATTGATTTCCATTTTTTATCTTCCTCACTCTACCCTCACCTAAATACACACAGACACACACACACACATAGTCTCTCTCTCTCTCTCTCTCTCTCTCTCTCTCTCTCTCTCTCTCTTTCTCTCTATTTATATCTATCACTCTTTTATGTGTTATATAGCTTTCTATTTCTATCTATCTACCTGTCTGTCTGTCTATCTACCTGTCTATCTATCTATCTATCTATCTACTATTCTATCTATCTATCTATCTATCTATCTATCTATCTATCTTCTCTACTCTCTCTCCTCTCTCTCTCTCTCTCGCTATATATATATATATATATATATAATATATAGATATAATATATCTGTCTATCTAAATCTCTCTTTCTATCTATTTGTCTATGTCTGTCTGTCTGTCTGTCTATCTATCTATCTGTCTATCTATCTATCTATCTAACTATCTATCTATCTATATATCTATCTATCTATCTATCTATCTATCTATCTATCTATCTATCTATCTATCTATCTATATATATATATCTGTCTATCTAAATCTCTCTTTCTACCTATTTGTCTATGTCTGTCTATCTATCTATCTGTCTGTCTGTCTATCTATCTATCTATCTATCTATCTATCTATCTATCTATCTATCCATCTATCTACATCTCTCTTATCTATTCATCGATATGTGTCTATCTATCTATCTATATATCTATCTATCCATCCATCTATCTATCTACATCTCTCTATCTATCTATATACCTTTCTATCTATCTATCTATCTATCTATCTATCTATCTATCTATCTATCTATCTATCTATCTATCTATCTATATCTGTTTGTCTGTCTGTCCTTTCTTTCTACAATTTCTTGTAGCTTAGAAAATTGAATTTGATTGATTCCCATTCCCAAAAGTAATCTGCCTTTTTGAAACGCAGTTGGAAGTTTGCCTCTGAAAATGGCTAATTTTATTCAAAGGAAGAATTGTTAGTGCTATTAATAATTTTGTTGTTGATGTTGCTACTGATGTTGTTTATTGTTATTTTTATAACTGAAGTCATTGCTGTTGTAATTGATGATGATGATGATGATGACGATGATGTGGAAGAGGAGGAAGAGGTTTTGGCTTTTATGGAATGTTTGTGTGGGTGGGGAAATAAATTGTCCAAATGGATAAGATAATGGGATCAAATTTTTGGAACCAGGCCAGCAATTTCGGGGGAGTGGGGTAAGTCGATTACATTGACCCCCCAGCGTTCAACTGATACTTATTTTATTAACCCTGAAAGGATGAAAGGCAAAGTCGACCTTGGCGGAATTTGAACTCAGAACATAGAGAGGAGGAAGAAATCCTACTTTCACTTTCACTTTCCCAATATGCTAACCGCTCTGCCAGCTCACTGCCTTCTTCATGGATAAGACAATAGATTCTATCTGTTAGCAGTTTAGGAGTTTGAGGGTTCAAGCATGAAGCAGATATTTCACAGCATCTACAAACAAGAATACTTAATTCTGTAAGTTCTTCATTTCACTTTCACTTAACTACTGTAACAGGATGAAAGGTATGTAACACTGGAAGGGTGCAGCTCTCATCCCTTACATTAAATTATTAATCGAAGGAAAATCCAAGACTTCCGAATATCTTCAACAGCATAAATATTTTATTTCTGGATTCACAATATATACATTCTTCTTCAGGGCGAATCGGTAGCCTAGGAGCTCGTCGCAGTAGTCAAGTGAACTGAGCCAAATCCTGTCCGTTCAAGCATAGTGTAGCAATGCCACGAGGTAGCAGTTTGAGAGAGCAGCTACAACACGACCATCCTGTTCGACTGTCAGCTTTCGAGAGAAGTCGATATGCAGGAAATTTTGCTGCTGCTAGTTTTCTGCGCATGCGCATGACAGAACTTCCAGCAGGCCTCCCGGAAGAAATCCAAACTCTGCGCATGCGTGCTGAAGATTTCCAAAACGGCATCACTAAACTACTATAAAATCTGCCGGAACTTTCTGGGAAAGTTTCCTGCGATAGTAAACTACCAACGCTATCCACACTGTAAGGGATTCATCTCTTTTCTGGAATCCTCCAAAGACGGGCTGCACATCAGTCTGTCTCTGGATGATTCCAGTAGCATATCAGAAATCATTGACCACAGTTTCCCCCCCCCAATCACTTTCGGTCTTTGCATTTGAATATTCTCAACCCAGTAAATATCTCAATATCAATGAGCCATTAATTCCTTCTTGGTTGCCATCTTCCTTCCTCATCTATTTCTCCAAACATGGTTGTATTTGCAAGTGATTTAATCATTTAACTGATAAAACAAAACAACTGCATTTTTCTTTAACTTGTTTTGTTTCTTTATTTTTCTCTAACTCGAGTCTTTCCATCTTCCAAACTGACACATTAAGTTACCTATCACCATTATCATTATCATCATTATTTTACATCTGCTTTCTTATGTTGGCATGGGTTGGGTAGGTCATCACAATGTTGTCTGTGGCAGGATTTGAACTCAGAACGTAAAACCACTATTAAGCATTTTGTCTGGTGCAACAATGATTCTGTCAGCTTACCACATTATCTATTTGTAATAAAATATATACACACTTGTGTGAATTATTTAATTCTTTTATTTGTTTCAGTCATTTGACTATGGCCATACTGGAGCACCACCTTTAGTCGAGCAAATCGACCTCAGGACATATTCTTAGTAAACCTAGTACTTATTCTATCAGTCTCTTTTGTAGACACACCAACATCGGTTGTCAAGCAATGGCGAGGTGGGGAAGGGGACAAACACAGACACACAAACATATAGGCATAGGAGTGGGTGTGTGGTAAGTAGCTTGCTTACCAACCACATGGTTCCGGGTTCAGTCCCACTGCATGGCACCTTGGGCAAGTGTCTTCTACTATAGCCTCCGGCCAACCAAAGCCTTGTGAATGGATTTGGTAGACGGAAACTGAAAGAAGCCCGTTATATGTGTGTGTGTGTGTATGTTTGTGTTTGTCCCCTCCCACCAACATCACTTGACAACTGATGCTGGTGTGTTTATGTCCCCGTAAATTAGCAATTCGGCAAAAGAGAGCGATAGAATAAGTACTAGGCTTACAAAGAATAAGTCCTGAGGTCGATATGCTTGACTAAAGGCGGTGCTCCAGCATGGCGACAGTCAAATGACTGAAACAAGTAAAAGAGATACATACATACATACATACATACATATATATATGTACCGTGGGCTTCTTTCAGTTTCCGTCTACCAAATCCACTCACAAGGCTTTGGTAAGCCTGAAGCTATAATAGAAGACACTTGCTCAAGGTGCCATGCAGTGGAACTGAACTCGGAACCATGTGGTTGCAAAGCAATAACCTGCATAAGCAATTTACTCAAGAGCAAGGGTGTTCTAGAACCGAGTCTCACTGGATTGTGATTGATGGCCGAGTTTTATATATTTATACATACATAAGTGTGTGTGTGTGTGTGCACGTGCTCAATGTACCATGTGCTGCAACAGGAAGCAAAGGAAATGGTTACACAATCGTATACAATCCCATGGTTTGTAAAGCAAACATCTAAAGTAACCAGAACTATCTGACCTGGACCAGTCTGACCAGCAAGCCATAACCAGAACACAAAAGTCAACTGCAAACAGTTATTTTCTATGATTTATTGTGTATGGGGGGAAAATGTTATGGAATATAAAAGAATCAAAAGTCTAAAAACATTATTAATTGCTCTTTTATTTCCTGCAGTAAAGAATGTTCTCGTTAGGAAGAAAACCGTACAGCCATGCCTCCACATGTCATCATGACCATCATGATCATCACCATCATCATCATCATCAGTCAGTGCCTGATTTCCATACTGCCATATATATATATATATATTATATATAATATATATATATAATATTATATATATATATATATATATAATATATGTATATATATATATATTATATATATATATATATATATATATATATATATATATATAATATGTATTATATATATATATATATATATATATAATATATATATATATATATTATGTTATAATATATATATCAAATAAGCAGAAAATAGAGAAAACTTTTGATCAACAACAACTGACTACCATCGGTTAATTATTTTTTAATGCAAAACTTTAACGTTGCTTACAGCCGTTTCTGCTACCAATGCCTGTCAGTGCTTCTAAAGAAACTTGAGTAATTTATACCAGTAGTTATAACGGATATTCTTATCCCTTAGGTGGTTATTCCAACCACTAACTCTACTTATCTATATATGTGTTTGTGTGTGTTTGTGTGTGTGTATGTATATATATTTAACCCTTCCTAGAATTAAGATTGAATGAATGCGGTGATATCTAAAGTATGTTTGTTCCCAAACAACACTTATTTTAGTGCTGTTGACACTTCTGGATTGAATGGTACTGCCCAGGTGTCGAAACTATAATGATATCTGTGGGGCAGCTGATGATGGAGGTATGTTGGATTATTGATATGGCTGTTATTGTATGTGCGATATATATATGTGTATGTATGTGTGCGTGTGTATACACATATGTATGTGTGTATCGTGTGTGTGGTGTGTGTGTGTGTGCATGTGTGTATATATTATATTATATATATATATATATATATATATATATATGCATGCAATGTATGTATACATGTGAGTATGTGGGTGTGTATCATCATCATTGTCGTTTAACGTCCACTTTCCATGCTGGCATGGGTTGGACGGTTTGACTGAGGGCTGGCAAGCCAAAAGGCTGCACCAGGCTCCAATCTGATCTGGCAGAATTTCTACAACTGGATGCCCTTCCTAACGCCAACCTCTCCAAGAGTGTAGTGGGTGCTTTTTACATGCCACCATATATATATAAATATATATAAATATATATTTATGTGTATGTGGGTGGGTGTATATATATATATATATGTACATGAAGTTAGTGTTGTACTTGTAATTGCAAAATTGTGGTTTTGATTCCCAGATCAGTTATGTATTGTGTTCTTGAGCAAAATCCTCCATTTCAAGTTGTTCCATGCCATTCTCCTGTGACAGACTGGCATTCCGTGCTAGGGGAATGAATGTTGGACTGCATTTTAGTGGCAATCTAATCCATCTTTGAAGAGCAACATATTTTGCATATTACACCATGTGTGTGTAAAAAGATAATGTGTCATATTTACTCATGTGTAAGCTACACCCGTAATTTAGTGTTAAGTCTTGGTGAAAAAATTTTTCCCCTTCTTAGCTTTAGCTTTGCTCCATGTGTAAGTCATACCCCAGATTCTTCAGTTAGAACCAACAATGGAATTGTGCAACCTATACACGAAGAGATCCGGTGTATATTTTCCGCCACTACAAATGCATAGCAGTGTGTGAAAGAATCATCAACATCAAAATGAATATATATAAATTCTACAACATGCATGGCAAATTTATTCTTTATGTATGTGTGTTAGAAGCTAGGATCACCAAGCATAGATTGGCATATTTCGGTCATATTATGCGGAGAAAATCCCTGGAGAAGGACATCATGCTCGGAATGGTCAGTGGCAAGAGAGGAAGAGGCCGACTAAGAACCCGCTGGCTTGACACCATCAAGAGGGATACCGGAAAGGACATAGTCAATCTGAAAGAAGCGGCCCAGGATAGAACTGACTGGAGGATACTGATCCAACGAGTGACCGAGAGTCGACTTTGACTGAGCGGATAGAGATAGATAGATAGATAGCATACTTGTGTTGTGTGTGTGTGTGTGTGTGTGTATGTGTGTGTGTGAGTGTCAAAGTAGATGGAATGTGTGGTAGTGGGTGATCCAGGAAGACATGGGATGAATCACTGAAGAACGACTTTAGAACACTGAACCTTTCAGGCAAAATGACAAAGGACTGAGACACTTGGCACCTCGCTATGCTCAAGGAGACCCACACTCCACAGTAGAAGTGTTAAGACTGGTCCCTCTGATTGTGTGAAGCACTTGTGGCAGTGTCGCACAAAAAGGGGCCCATGTGGTGCCATGTTAAAGCGCCCAGCACACTCGGTAAAATGGTTGGCATTAGGAAGGGCATCCAGTTGTAGAAACCATACCAAATCAGTCCAGAGTCTGGTGCAGCCCCTCAGCTTACCAGCCCTGGTCAAACCATACATCCCATTTCAGCATGAACAACAGATGTTAAATGATGATGATGATGATGATGATGAAATATATATATAATAGGCACAGGAGTGGCTCTGTGGTAAGTAGCTTGCTAACCAACCACATGGTTCCGGGTTCAGTCCCACTGCGTGGCATCTTGGGCAAGTGTCTTCTGCTATAGCCCCGGGCCGACCAATGCCTTGTGAGTGGATTTGGTAGACGGAAACTGAAAGAAGCCTGTCGTATATATGTATATATATGTTTTTGTGTGTCTGTGTTTTGTCCCCTAGCATTGCTTGACAACCGATGCTGGTGTGTTTACGTCCCCGTCACTTACAAAGAATAAGTCCCGTGGTCGATTAGCTCGACTAAAGGTGGTGCTCCAGCATGGCCACAGTCAAATGACTGAAACAAGTAAAAGAGTAAAAGAGTAAATATATATATATATATATATATATATTATATATATATATATATATATATATATATA
>NC_043008.1:14679400-14691900 GCF_006345805.1 Octopus sinensis
TCTATCGGTCTCTTTTGCCGAACCACTAAGCTACAGGGACATAAACACACCAGCATCTTCCAAACCGATACATTAAGTTACTTATCACCATTATCATTATCATCATTATTTTACATATGCTTTCTATGTTGGCATGGGTTGGTTTGGTCATCACATCAGATTCAGTTCTCATTCAGTGTTACTGGCCCTACCCTGGATAAGTCAGAGAACTGCATATCACTAATACATTCCACTTTTCACAAACCCTCTACAGCTGAATACAATTTCCAGCACCACCAATTTACAGTATTTGAGCAGTACTTTATTTTATCAACCCCAAAGGGACGAAAGGCAAAGGGTACCTCAGTAGGACTTGAACTTAGAACATAAAGAGCTGTAAGAAGAAATACTACTAAGCATTTTGTCTGATGTGTTAATGATTCTGCCAACTCACCACATTACTAGAGATGTGTAGACAGATTTAGATATCTCTATCATTTTCAGTTGTAGGATATTCAGACAAAACATATCTCTAGAATTAAGAATTAAGTATAGAATAATTCTACAGGTGCAGCTATGGCTGTTTGGTAAGAAGCTTGTGTCTTAAGGCGGTAAGCTGGCAGAAACATTAGCACGCTGGTCGAAATGCTTTGTGGTATTTTGTCTGCCATTGCGTTCTGAATTCAAATTCCGCTACGGTCGACTTTGCCTTTCATCCTTTCGGGGTCAATAAATAAAGTACCAGTTACACACTGGGGTCAATGTAATCGACTTAATCCCTTTGTCTGTCCTTTTTTGTCCTCTCTGTGTTTAGCCCCTTGTGGGTAGTAAAGAAATAGGTATTTCGTCTGCCGTTACGTTCTAAGTTCAAATTCTGCTAAGGTCGACTTTGCCTTTCATCCTTTCGGGGTCAATAAATAATGTACCAGTTACGCACTGGGGTCGATGTAATTGACTTAATCCCTTTGTCTGTCCTTGTTTGTCCCCTCTATGTTTAGCCCCTTGTGGGCAATAAAGCAAATAAAAAAATAAGCTTGCTTCCCAACCACATGGTCCTGGGTTCAGTCCCACTGCGTGACACCTTGGGCAAGTGTCTTCTGCTATAGCCTCGGGCCAACCAAAGCCTTGTGAGTGGATTTGGTAGACAGAAGCTGAAAGAAGCCTGTCACATATGTGTGTGCATGTGTGTGTATGTATATTTATGTGTATGGGTGTGTTTGTATGTATATCTATTTGTGTGTGTGTGTGTGCACCTGCATTTGTCTATCTGCCATTGCTGGACAACTGATGCTGGCGTGTTTATGTCCCCGTAACTCAGCAGTTTGACAAAAGAGACCAGTAAAATAAATACTAGGCTTACAAAGAATAATTCCCAAGGTTGATTTCTTCGACTAAAACCCTTTAAGGCGGTGCTCCAGCATGGCCACAGTCAAATGACTGAAACGAGTAAAAGGGTAGTCCGATGCAGAACCAAATCTATGGAGCCAAGCATAGAACTGCTACCACGCTGTCAGGTGTTGTACAAGAAAGAAAGGTTACTGTAACATACCAATGACATTACTTCAAATCACAGAGAAATCAGGCCTTTTTATATATTTTTTTTTTTTTTTTAAGCAAATGCAAGGAAGAGAATCTTAACAATATTCCTTGCTGTGAAAAACCAACTTAAAAGAAAGAGTTAATTCCTGTAAATAAATGCAGAGTGACAGTACTGATAAGGCATTGAAATGAATAAAAAATAATACGTTTCTGCAATAGAAACAAGAAAAGAAATAGATCGAAAGGTTATTTTATAAATGTGAAGAAACCTTATTTCTAGATTTTCCGACAGTCATTCTTCATTGGAATATGATATTTTTGTTCTTTACAACAATAATCATAATCAAATTTTTATATTTTTTGGATAGAAAGGGCAAAACATTGTTCATAATAAAAATATGATATATGTGTATATACGTCTCTCTAAGTGGATCCTGTGCGTGGGTTTATACATAACCTTACATATATTATAAATGCATGTATGATTTTATATAAACCTAAACCTACGCCTACATACATGACATGCTTGAGAAGACGTGTTCATCTAAGTAAAAATAAGGCCCTAAAGCAGTGGTTCTCAAATAGGGTCCAGATGACCCTTAGGGGGTTCCATGTAAGATTTTGCTATGAAAATTTATATGCAATACAATGGTTATACTTCTCTAATACACCAAATGTTTTTTTTTATACAATTATAGGCGTAGGAGTGGCTGTGTGGTACGTAGCTTGCTTACAAACCACATGGTTCCGGGTTCAGTCCCACTGCGTGGCACCTTGGGCAAGTGTCTTCTACTATAGACTGGGGCCGACCAAAGCCTTGTGAATGAATCTGGTAGACAATGAAGAAAAATAAAATTAAGGATAAGATTTGGAATTATAAGGTGTTTGAGACATCAACTTCTCTTTATATGAAACCTGTCAGTTGAGAAAATACTTTGATTCACTAATATTGTCCCTGCAATTAGTAGAGAAAAACTCCCTGTAGGGGGTGGTTAAATTCTAAAAGCAACAAACTAGAAAGTCAAGATAATTCCAATGAAATCTGCCAAGCAAATTTTGAGGTAAATAAATATGAGGAAAATAAGAATGAGACAGTTGGGCGCAGCAGTTTGGCTGCTGTTGATTTGGCATGGCTGACTGGACATTGATTCTGTTTTGGAGACAGTTCATTTTAGCACTGGAGGCAAAACACACACACACACAATACGCATGAATGCAGAACTATACACATACAGATAAAAAGTGAGGGTGAGAAATGGAGAGAGGTTTTGCAATTATTTGAATATGATTGGCATGAACATGCTCCTCCCCCTCATACACATAAAGAAATATGCTCAAACCCATAAGCTGAGAGAGAGAGGGGTGGAGAGAAAAAGTGACTCTACAATTTATTAATTGAGCACATCTGACAGAAACACTTTCCTTCTTCTCATACACAGTAAAGGAAATATGCTCAAACACACAAACTGAAAGAGAGAGAGAGAGAGACGGGAGAGGAAAGGAATGAGACAAACATTAAAATGTCTGGTGTAAAATAAGTTAGTGTCAAATTGGTAAATTGGTAATGCCATGTAAGCAGAGTCAAAACAACTATGCCAATGCCAAAATGCTTCATACCCAAAGGAAAAAGCAATGGATTTTGTTGTTAGCTTTGTTTTAAAACAACTTGGATTCTATGCCAAACAAAATTTGCAAATTATTGGAACACTACAAGTTGTTCTGAATAAAAACGATTTTATTTTATTTCTGGAACAAATTGTCCAGCACCGGTTGTCTAATCTTCGGTGATGCTGCTTATAAAGAAATGGAGCATAAAAAAAAATTATAATAATTATAAAATCATTAAAACAAGATTTTTAATTTTCCTAAGTATTGATTTGTTTTGACTTGGTACAAAGGTTTTGAGTATCGGAAAACAACTTTGTTTTTGTTACTAGTCTGGAGCAATTTCTGCAAGCACCATTTCGAAATTGAAATCAATTTCGATGACTGGCATCCGTGCTAGTGGAGCGCTAAGAGCACCATTCGAGCGTGATCGTTGTCAGAGCGGCTAACTGGCTTCCGTGTCAGTGGCACATAAAAAACACCATTTGAGCGTGATCGTTACAAGCATCGCCTTACTGGCACTTGTGCTGGTGGCACGTGAGAAAACATTTGAGCGAGGTCGTTGCCAGTGCTGCTGGACTGGCTCCTGTGCAGGTGGCAAGTAAAAAACACCATTTGAGCATGGCCATTGCCAGTACTGCGTGACTGGCCTTTGTGCTGGTGGTACGTAAAAGCACCCACTACACTCTCAGAGAGGTTGGCATTAGGAAAGGCATCCAGCTGTAGAAACTCTGCCAGATCAAGATTGGAGCCTGGTGCAGCCATCTGGTTTGCCAGTCCTCAGTCAAATCGTCAAACCCATGCTAGCATGGAAAGCGTACGTTAAACGAAGATGATGATGATGATGACCATTGTCTGTGCTGTTCTACTCTTCTTTGTTAGCTATAATAACATGTGATGGTCCGTGGCCTAGTGGTTAGGGCATTTGGCTGACAATTGTAAGGCTGTGAGTTCAATTCCCAGTAGTGTGTTTTGTTCTTGAGCAAGACACTTTATTTCATGTTGCTCCAGTCCACTCATTTGGCAAAAATGTGTTGTACCTTTAATTCAAAGTGCCACCCTTGTCACAATTGGTGCCATACTGAATCTCCTTCAGAATATGAGTAAGAATATGTGTGTCTGTGGAGTTCTCGACCAGTTTCTCATTAATTTCATGAGCAGGCTGTTCTGTCGATCAGATTGACTGGAACCCTCGTCACCTTAATTGACATGCTATAATAACATAAAACATGCCGGGCAAAATGCTTAGCAGTATTTCATCTGTCTTTACGTTCTGAGTTCAAATTCCACCAAGGTCGATTTTGCCTTTCATCCTTTCGGGGTCAATAAATTAAGTACCAGTTGCATATTGGGGTCGATCTAATCGACTGCCCCCCCCCCCCGCCTCCCACAACCTCCAAAAATTTCAGGCCTTGTGCCTAGAGTAGAAAAGGTTATAATAACATAAACAATTGACTTTTTACATTTTGAAATCACTTGGCTGTTGGTTCAGTCCTACCCCTCCCCAGTTGTGAATGTACATACATTTACATATCATCATCATCATCATCATCATCATCATCACCATCATCACCATCATCATCATTTAACATTTGTTATCCATACTGGAATGGGTTGGTTGGTGTGACCAGAGCCAGCAAGCCAGCAGGGCTGCACCAGACTCCACACTAATTTGGCATGGTTTCTACGGCTAGATGCCCTTCCTAACACCGAACACTTCACAGAATGTGCTGGGTGCTTTTACGTGGCACCACACAAGCACTTTTATGTGGAACCACCCAGGCACTTTTACGTGGCACTGCCCTGGATGCTTTACACTACCAGAAGAACCAGTCCTAACACTTCTGCTGTGTAGAACCAGTCCTAACACTTCTGGCTCCCTCCCCCAAAATTTTGGACCTTGTGCCTAGAGTAGAAAAGAATATATAAAGGGTGGCAATCTGGCAGAAACGTTAGCACGCCGGGCGAAATGCTTAGCAGTATTTCATGTCTTTATGTTCTGAGTTCAAATTTTGCTGACATCAACTTTGCCTTTCATCCTCATGGGATCAATAAATTAAGTACCAGTTGCGTGCTGGGGTTGATCTAATCGACTGGTCTCCTACCCAAAATTTCGGGCCTTGTGCCTAGAGTAGAAAAGGATATTTGTATGTATATGTGTCTACTCATGAATATAGGTGTGGTTTTTTTTAAATATTTTTTTCTCTTGTATTTGTTTCAGTAATTAAACTGCGGCCATGCTGGGGCACCACCTTGAATTTTAGTCAATCACAAATCAATCCTGGTACTTATTCTATCAGCTTCTTTTGCCAAATTGCTACATTACCAACACTGGTTAGCAACACATAAAGACACACACACACACACAAACACACACACACACACACACACAAACACACCACACACACACACACACAAACACACACATACACACAACAACACACACACACACACACAAATACACACACACACACATACACATCAAGCGAAACTTGAAAATTATTGGGAGACTACAAAGCTAATCTGAATAAAAAGAAAATTTGGTTTTATTTCTGGAATAAATTGCTCGGCACTAACTGTCTGATCTCCACAGATGCTGCTCATAAAGAAAAGAAGCATTAAAAAAAATAAAAATTTATAATACGATAGATTGAAACAGAATATTTCATTTTTATAAGAAATCAAGTCACAAAGACATGCACACACACACACACACACACACACAAACACACACACAGACACATGATGGGTTTCTTTCAGTTTGCATCTACCACATCCACTCACAAGGCTTTGGTCAGCCCGAAGCTATAACAGAAGACACGTGTCCAAGTTGGCACACAGTGGGACTGAACCTGGAACCATGTGGTTGGGAAGCAAGCTTCTTACCACCAAACCACTCCTATATTTGAAGATATATTTGATAATGCATATATGAATATATACTCTTTTACTCTTTTACTTGTTTCAGTCATTTGACTGTGGCCATGCTGGAGCACCACCTTTAGTTGAGCAACTCAACTCCAGGACTTACTCTTTGTAAGCCTAGTACTTATTCTATCGGTCTATTTTGCTGAACCACTAAGTTATGAGGACGTAAGCACACCAGCATCGGTTGTCCAGCGATGTTGGGGGGACAAACACAGGCACACATAGACACAAACACACACACATACACACATATACGATGGGCTTCTTTTCAGTTTCCGTCTACCAAATCCACTGACATGGTTTTGGTCGGCCCGAGGCTATAGTAGAAGACACTTGCCCAAGGTGCCATGCAGTAGGACTGAACCCAGAACCACGTGGTTGGTAAGCAAGCTACTTACCACACAGCCACTCCTGTTCGATCTGTAGAAAAGGCATAGGTAGAAACTCAATAAGATGTACCCAGTGTAAGCTATGGACACATAAGAGGTGCAGCAATATCAAAGGAAGGCTAACTGGGAAGATAGTTTTTGTATGTGGCAGATGCTCAGGAGCAATAAACAATGAAAATCTGCAAAGAAAAACCTCTGCCACATTCCAGGGAGAAAAACTAGAAATGGTTGATAGCTTCCGTTACCTAGGTGACCAAGTCAGTAGTGGAGGTGGGTGCTCTGAAAGTGTAACTGCTAGAATAAGAATAGCCTAGGCAAAGTTCAGAGAGCCCTTACCTCTACTGGTGACAAAGGGCCTCTCACTCAGAGTAAAAGGTAGACTGTATGACGCATGTGTACGAACAGCCATGCTACATGACAGTGAAACATGGGCCGTGACTGCTGAGGACATGTGTAAGCTTGCAAGGAATGAAGCCAGCATGCTCCGATGGATGTGTAATGTCAGTGTGCATACTCGACAGAGTGTAAGTACCTTGAGAGAAAAGTTGGACCAAAGAAGCATCAGATGTGGTGGGCAAGAAAGACGATTGCGCTGGTATAGTCATATGGTGAGAATGGATAGCTGTGTGAAGAAGTGTCACACCCTAGTGGCTGAGGGAACCTGTTGAAGAAGTAGACCCAGGAAGACCTGAGATGAAGAGGTGAAGCATGACCTTCGAACATTAGGCCTCACTGAGGCAGTGACTAGTGACCGAGACCTTTGGAAATATGCTGTGCTTGAGAAGACCCGCCAAACCAAGTGAGACCATAACCCATGGCCTATGCCAGTGGTGTAACCATCCCACTTATGCGTACCTTTCCTTCTTTGGACAATAAATTCTGCTTGCGAAAACCTGTTTAACAACAAACAAGATGAGGACAAATATCCGTCAAATGTAAATAATGTAAATAATGTACATAATTCCTCATCTCTTAAATGTAGAACTGTAATATTCATTTCCAATACTCTGCAAAAGCATGTTAGGCCATTGAAAATCTGCTTTGATAACCTCTGTCTTTACCCATACAAACATGGAAAAGTGGATATTAAAATGTTGATAATGTTGATAACGAAGATAGGGATTAATTAATTTTTTTGTCTTAGTTTGTGTATAAAAGACTTTTTATTTTTGGAAAATTTTTTTTGTATCACTTACAGAATTTTTTTTTATATTTCATTTGTTTTGTATCTTGGCAACAGAAAATTGGAACAGATTATAAAAGAAAGCTTTTGACAAGCAGCCAGTGTCAATGATATATAGAACTGGTCATTAAGAGGCAGGGACTGTTATTTTGGTAAGCATTGTTTCTTTATTTCTTCTTTTCTCTCTCAATCTTGAAAAGTAAGTCAAGGTTAACAGCCGACTTATTGAAAAATTTCTCATTCCGTGTATAACATGCAGTCATTGTTAAAAGCAAAGTCTAATATTCGACAAAATTTTGGTAGTTAAATTGGAAACTTTACAAAAGATTAGATATCTCTGCTTCAAATAAAAAGAACACAAACAAAACAAAACAAATTAATACAAAGTAGAACTAAAAATGCCAAAATACGAAGAAAGCTGTTAAAACAAATTCGCAGATCACAAGAGACAGTTTTACCTCTGAGGAGATATAAAGATAAATTCTGAGACTACACCAATTATTTGGTGGGTGTAATCAGTATAGGAATCTATATTTTTATTGATTTTTTTTTATTATTATTCCATGAAATATACTTAACTGGCTTACTTCCTCCATTTACCTACCAACTTAGGTATTTATTGAATTGCAGAAATTGTAAGATTTTGTTTGAAAAAAAAAAAAAAAAAGTAAATAAATAAATAAATTGTCCGTTTGCTTTCTTCTGGAAATTTCCACACATTGGGTCGATGCTGAGATTATTGCTAATATAATTTTAAGATTCTTTCCTTTATCGTTGAGGTGGAAGATTTTGGAATTTTCCAAGATACTCAGACACGCACTCATGCGCACATATCGAAAGCCCGGCTACCAAAGTACCACAATATGTGTGTGTGTGTGTGTGTGTGTGTGTGTGTGTTTGTGTGTAGATATATATCATCATCATCATTATTTAACGTGTTGTTCATGCTGGCATGGGTTGGACAATTTGACTGGGGCTGGTAAGCTGAGGGGCAGCACCAGACTCCAGTCTGATTTGGCATGGTTTTTACTAGTTTCAGTCATTTAAACAAATCAATCCTAGGACTTATTCTTTATAAACCTAGTACTTATTCTATCGGTCTCTTTTGCACACGAGTGGCTGTGTGGTAAGTAGCTTGCTTACCAACCTCATAGTTCCTGGTTCAGTCCCACTGCATGGCACCTCATGCAAGTGTCTTCTACTATAGCCATGGGCCAGACTAAGCCTTGTGAGTGAATTTGGTTGATGGAAACTGGAAGAAGCCCTTCATTATATATGTATGTGTATATGTTTGTGTGTCTGTGTTTGTCCCCCCCCCCCCCCGCATCACTTGACAACCACTGCTGGTGTGTTTACGTCCCCGTATCTTAGCAGTTCAGCAAAAGAGATCGATAGAATAAGTACTAGGCTTACAAAGAATAAGTCCTGGGGTCAATTTTCACGACTAAAGGGAATGCTCCAGCATGGCCACAGTCAAATGATTGAAACAAGTAAAAAGAATAAAAAGAAAAAAGAATTTTGCTTCTGAACCACATAGTTCCAAGTTCAGTCCAACCCTATGGCATCTTGACCATGCGTCTTCTTTAGCTCCAGGCTGACCAAAGCCTTGTGAGTGAATTTGGTTGATGAAAACTTTAAGGAAGCCCATCATGTGTGTGTGTGTGTTTTACAACTGCTTTACATCTGGTGTTGCTTTGTTTACATCTCCATAATTTAGTAGTTTGGTAAAAAGTGGCCTATAGAATAATTACCAGGCTTAGAAAAAAAAGATACTGGATTCAATTTTTTGGGTTAAACCCTTCAAGACAATGCTCCAGAATGGCTAAAGTTCAATGAATGAAAGGTAAAGGATAAAAGATATATACATACATACATACATACATATATATATATATATATATATATATATCACCTGATCACGTGTCTGACCAGGTTTTCAGATGCTGTTACACAATGCTGGTCACAATTTGCATTTTGCATTGTTTTAGCCTTCAAATGACACCACACTGCTGGCTAGGCAACCAGGCCAACATTCCCCCTTGATCGAAGGGGGGTGATTGGAGCAATATGAAATGAAGTGTTTTGCTGAAGTACACAATGTGTCACCCAGTGTGTATATATATCATCATCATCATCATCATCATCATCATCATTTAACGTTCGATTTTCCATGCTAGCATGGGCTGGACGGTTCGACCAGGTTCTGGTAAGTCATGGAAGCTGCACCAGGCTCCAGTCTGGTTTGGCAGAGTTTCTACAGTTGGATGTCCTTCCTAATGCCAACCACTCCATGAGTGTAATGGGTGTTTTTTACGTGCCACCGGCACAGGGAACAGAGGGGGCTGCCAATCGGCCACAATCAGTTGGTGCTTTTACGTGTCACCGACATGGACGCCAGATATATATATATATATATATATATATATATATAATAATCCTTTCTACTCTATGCACAAAGCCCAAAATTTTGGGGTGTGGGACCAGTTGATTAGATCGACCCCAGTACGCAATTGGTTCTTAATTTGTCGACCCCAAAAGGATGAAAGGTGAAGTTGACCTCAGCGGAATTTGAACTCAGAATGTAAATGAGAGAAAACTGAACTAGTGAGTGTGTTAGATATTAAGGCATTAAGGCAGTATGACTCACCCCTGACACAACAATATGTATACATGTGTGTGTGTGTGTGTGTGTGTGTGTATGTGTCTGTGTGTGTAATGTTCCATGATGGTAAATTTAACCAAAAAAAAAATACTGCATCTGGTGAGAGATAAATATTATTTAATAAACAACAGAGTATATATTTTTTATGAGCTGTTAGTAGCTCATAAAAATATATAGTGTTTATTAAATTTTATATATATACATATATATATATACATATATATATATACATATAATATATATATATATATATATATATATAATATATATATATATGTATATAGAAAAACCGATAGCTATATATATATATTTAAATGCATACATATGTATATATAAATGAATATATGTGTGTATATACAGGGTGTCCCTAAAAAGTGTATACGCATACTGAATTGCTATAAAACCAGTGTTTATTAAAGTCAGTGTTTATTAGATTTCAATTTCAAAATTTAATAGAATCTACAGACAGAATTTGATTTTTATCATGAATGGTTATTTTCAAACTAATGACCATTCTGGTCCAGGCATTACTGATGATGTGCCACAACAGAATTGTAAACATCAAGAAACATAATGTTTATATATGTGTGTGTATTTTCACTCAAATGTTGCCCTCAGTTCGTCAAGTATTTCTGGTATCGTACCACGGGTCAACACTGCATAGTGCCAAAGATCCCAGCAATGCCATCACGCTTCAGGACCAGTTACTGCAACAGCCTGGGTTTCAAGGGCTAACAGCTTTTTTTTATATTCTCCCAAAGAGTCTGAGGAACTTGCACAAAGTAGATGATAGTACCAAAGATCCCAGCAATGCCATCACGCTTCAGGACCAGTTACTGTAACAGTCTGGGTTTCAAGGGCTCACAGCTTTTTAATATTCTCCTAAAGAGTCTGAGGAACTTGCACAAAGTAGATGATAGTACCAAAGATCCCAGCAATGCCATCACGCTTCAGGACTAGTTACTGCAACAGCCTGGGTTTCAAGGGCTAACAGCTTTTTTTTATATTCTCCCAAAGAGTCTGAGGAACTTGCACAAAGTAGATGATAGTACCAAAGATCCCAGCAATGCCATCACGCTTCAGGACCAGTTACTGTAACAGTCTGGGTTTCAAGGACCCACAGCTTTTTTTTATATTCTCCCAAAGAGTTTGAGGAACTTGCACAAAGTAGATGATAGTACCAAAGATCCCAGCAATGCCATCACACTTCAGGACCAGTTACTGCAACAGCCTGGGTTTCAAGGACCCACAGCTTTTTAATATTCTCCCAAAGAGTCTGAGGAACTTGCACAAAGTAGATGATAGTACCAAAGATCCCAGCAATGCCATCACGCTTCAGGACCAGTTACTGCAACAGCCTGGGTTTCAAGGACCCACAGCTTTTTAATATTCTCCCAAAGAGTCTGAGGAACTTGCACAACGTAGATGATAGTACCAAAGATCCCAGCAATGCCATCACGCTTCAGGACCAGTTACTGCAACAGCCTGGGTTTCAAGGGCCCACTGCTTTTTAATATTCTCCCAAAGAGTCTGAGGAACTTGCACAAAGTAGATGTAGGGTATTTTAAATCAAAGCTGGATCTCTTCCTGCCGAGAGTCCCAGATGAACCTACCTCACGGCAAGAGGTGCAAATGAGGGTAGCTATATCAAACTCTATTCGTCACCAAGTGCCACATATTAGAGGAGGCTCTTAGTAATAACAGTGTGGCACAAAACGGCGGTGCATCAGCATGGCCGCAGCTCTGAGCTGAAACTAGATAAAAAAAAAAGCGTTTTATTTTAAGTATCCCTATGAAGAAGACTCTAGTGGTGTGAGGTCCGGTGAATGCAGAGGGTATACCACTGAACCTCTTTGTCCAGTCCACCTGTTTGGTAATATTTCATCAAGGTAAGTTGATGGACTGGCTGAATCATTAGCACACCAGACTAAATGCTTAGTGGCATTTCATCCATCTTTTTTGCTCTGAGTTCAAATTCCACCAAGGTTGAATTAGCCTTTCATTATCTCAGGCCAGTTGTGGACTGGGATCGATGTAGTCGATTTACCCCCACTTTGAAATTGCTGGCCTTGTGCCGAAATTTAAAACTAATGTGTTACGAAGGTAGACCATTCCATTACTATAGTAGTGTGGATGTGATGCATATTCCTGGAAATAAACCTCACATCTTCAAAGACCGAGACTTTTGGAAATATGCTGTGCTTGAGAAGACCCA
>NC_043008.1:14696900-14734400 GCF_006345805.1 Octopus sinensis
TATATATATATATATTGGCTGTGTGGTAAGTAGCTTGCTTACCAACCACATGGTTCTGGGTTCAGTCCCACTGCGTGGCAACTTGGGTAAGTGTCTTCTACTATAGCCTCGGGCCGACCAAAGCCTTGTGAGTGGATTTGGTAGATGGAAACTGAAAGAAGCCTGTCGTATATATGTATATATATATATATATGTGTGTGTGTTTGTGTGTCTGTATTTGTCCCCCCAGCATCGCTTGACAACCGATGCTGGTGTGTTTACGTCCCCGTAACTTAGAGTTTCGGCAAAAGAGACCAATAGAATAAGTAATAGGCTTACAGAAAATAAGTCCTGGGGTTGATTTCCTCGACAAAAGGCGGTGCTCCAGCATGGCCGCAGTCAAATGACTGAAACAAGTAAAAGAGTATATATATATATATGTATGTATGTATATATGACTGAAACAAGTAAACGAATACACACACACACACACACACACACACACACACACACATAACAGTTTCTGATTTCAGCAGAGGGTCAACTATTTTGAAGAGAGGAATTAATTCATTTCTTTACTACCCACAAGGGGCTAAACATAAAGGGGACAAACAAGGACAGACAAATGGAGTAAGTCGATTGTATCGACCCCAGTGCATAACTGGTACTTATTTAATCGACCCCGAAAGGATGAAAGGCAAAGTCGACCTCGGCGGAATTTGAGCTCAAAACGAAATGGCAGACGAAATACGGCTACGCATTTCACCCGGCATGCTAGGGAGGAATTAATTGATACCTTTGACCCCAGTAGTTGACTGGTATCTAATTTATTTTATTGACTCCAAAGGAATGAGAGGTAAAGTTCACCTTGATGGGATTTAAACTCTGTGACACCATCTTAGTAAGGAATTAGTCATTTATCCATCCAAAATCATTGATTATTTTCGAAATTAATTGAAACACATGAACAGTGTATTTCTATAGAAGTATGTCTAATGAAATGGTTAATCCCGGTGCTATGTGAATTCTGACTTCTGCCATTTCTGGAATTAGTAAAAATATTGATTTCTAACATTGTAGAAACAAACAAAGCCAAACTGATTCTCTGGGGGATGAGGGCGATAGCGATGTAAGCCAAACGAATTATTATCTTTAACTGGGAAGTGAAACTGGGTAAATGAACTGAGCTGTCTATGGGATTATCTCTTGGTATGCATCACTTATCACTCAAGATATTGATCATCATTGATATTGATATCAATCTCTCTGTCTGTATGTCCCTGTGTCTCTTTCTCTCACTGTCTACTTGTCTGCCTGACTGTCTGTTTGACTGGCTGGCTGGCTATCTGTCTATCCATGTGTCTGCCTACCTTGTCTGTCTGTCTGTCTATCTATCTATCTATCTATTTATCTATCTATCTATCTATCTATCTATCTATCTATCTATCTATCTATCTATTTATCTATCTGTCTATCTATTTACAAATATTTGGTCTGATAAACAAGTATCCGGATTGTTGCCATAGTAACGAAGCTGAAGCATGCAGAGTCAAGCCACTTGGCGTAGATTGACCTTGAACTCTGCTGTGCATGTGCGCTAAGTTTTAACATTCTAGCTCACTTCTGCTGTTTACAACAGTGCTTGAAAAGAAGGTGTGTAGTGTGTGATCATCACATGGGACCATGACAGAGGAAGTTGAGCAGAGAATCTGCCAAAAGCTTGGTGATACATGCTCAGAGGTCTACACAAAGTTTTCAAAAAGT
Organism: Octopus sinensis; assembly: GCF_006345805.1. NCBI lineage: Eukaryota > Metazoa > Mollusca > Cephalopoda > Octopoda > Octopodidae > Octopus > Octopus sinensis. The sequence continues at coordinate 14,698,644 of NC_043008.1, forward strand.
TTCTTTATTCTCAACACAATCAAGATCTTGTGCAACTGAAACCCATTATACTGTATAGTCTACAAAATCAAAAACAAACAATGCACCTGTGCAAAATTAAAATTATAACATGGCAACAATTTATCCATCACACCATGTATATATATGTATATATATATAGATATATATATATATATACACATTATCAATTTATTAATAAATAGTTATTAACTTAAATTTCAACTCTACATTTTCTTTTCTTTTCTTCTACTTATTAAATATGGATTATATATCGAAATCGATCAATGGAAATTGCAGATGTGTTACCAGTGCCAGTGGCATGTAAGAGAACCTTCCGTTTCGCGACCGTTGCCTGCACCGCCCCGACTGGCCTCGTGCCGGTGGCACGTAAAAAGCACCATCCGTTCGTGGCCGTTTGCCAGCTCTGTCTGGCACCTGTGCGGGTGGCACGTAAAAAGCACCCACTACACTCACGGAGTGGTTGGCGTTAGGAAGGGCATCCAGCCGTAGAAACACTGCCAGATTTGACTGGGCCTGATAAAGCCTTCTGGCTTCACAGACCCCAGTAGAACCGTCCAGCCCATGCTAGCATGGAAAACGGACGCTAAACGATGATGATGATGGTGATGATGATGATGATGGTGATGATGATGATGATGATGAATATAAGGACAAAATCTATATAAGATTTTATCAAGTAGCCTGCATGCAAGATCAATTAATGAAAAAATTAATACAAAGTATATAATTTTTTCTTTATATATAAAATACATTATTATATCAAAGGCTATTGCTCTAAGTAAAGCCACATGATACAAGGGGTCTCTAAATTATATTTGTTGAAGAATTTTGACTTCAGAGTCCCCTTACAGCATGTAGCTTTACTTATGCGTATATATATATTATATATATATATATATAGGAGAATTCACAAAAAAAAAGACAAAAGACGAAGACAGGTGGTGTAGAAAACAAACAGATGTATTAGTGTAACGCTGGGGAAGTGAAAAAGTTTTTAACATTTCAAGCCTATGCTCTTCCACAGAAAGGAACACAGAAAGAAACAAGGAGAGAAAATAAAGAGAGAAAATAATATATATATATGGAGAAAGCTTGACTTGGAGAAAGCCTTTGACAGGGTCCCCCGATCCCTTATCTGGTGGTCAATGAGGAAACTAGGGATAGATGAATGGTTAGTGAGAGCTGTGCAAGCCATGTACAGAGACGCTGCTAGTAAGGTAAGGGTTGACAACGAGTACAGTGAAGAATTCCGGGTAGAGGTTGGGGTCCACCAAGGTTCAGTCCTCAGTCCCCTCCTATTTATCATAGTCCTCCAAGCAATAACGGAGGAATTCAAGACAGGATGCCCTGGGAGCTCTCTATGCTGATGACCTGCTCTAATTGCTGAGTCACTATCAGAACTGGAGGAGAAGTTTCAGGTGTGGAAACAAGGATTAGAATCGAAGGGCCTTAGAATCAACCTAGCCAAAACCAAAGTCCTAATAAGTAGGAAGGTGGACCAATCACAAACAACTTCAGGTAGATAGCCCTGCTCGATCTGTAAAAAAGGTGTAGGTAGAAACTCTATAAGGTGCACCAAGTGTAAACTATGGACACATAAGAGGTGCAGCAATGTCAAAGGAAGGCTAACTAGGAAAATAGTTTTTGTCTGTGGCAGATGCTCAGGAGCAATAAACACTGGAAATGTGCAGAGACCAACTTCTACCACGTTCCAGGGAGACAAACTAGAAGTAGTTGATAGCTTCCGCTACCTAGGAGACCAAGTCAGTAGTGGGGGTGGGTGTGCTGAAAGTGTAATTGCTAGAGTAAGAATAGCCTGGGCAAAGTTTAGAGAGCTCTTACCCCTGCTGGTGACAAAAGGCCTCTCGCTCAGAGTAAAAGGCAGACTGTATGATGCATGTGTACGTACAGCCATGCTACATGGTAGTGAAACATGGGCCGTGACTGCTGAGGATATGCGTAAGCTCGCAAGAAATGAAGCCAGTATGCTCCGATGGATGTGTAATGTCAGTGTTCATAATCGTCAGAGTGTAAGTACCTTGAGAGAAAAGTTGAACCTAAGAAGCGTCAGTTGTGGTGTGCAAGAGAGACGGCTGCGCTGGTATGGTCATGTGACGAGAATGGCTGAAGATAGTGTGTGCAAAAGTGCTACACCCTAGCAGTTGAGGGAACCTGTGGAAGAGGTAGACCCAGGAAAACCTGGGACGAGGTGGTGAAGCACGACCTTCGAACTTTAGGTCTCACTAAGGAAATGACTAGAGACCGAGACCTATGGAAGTATGCTGTGCGTGAGAAGACCAGGCAAGACAAGTCAGGCCATAACCCGTGGCCCCTACCTGGGACGTAGTCAGTCCACCTGTGCATACCTTCCTTCTTGTGACACTTGTGAAGACCTGTTGAGGCAAGTGAAAATCAAAATCAAATCAAATCAAAACAAATCAAAATAGATGAACATCAATGGAACTTGTATCTTTGTGGTACCAGTGCCGGTGGCACACAAGAAAACCATCCGAACGTGGCGGTAGCCACTACCGCATCGACTGGCCTCCGTGCTGTGGGCACGTAACAAACACCATCCGATCGTGGCCGTTCGCCAGCCTCATCTGGCACCTGTGTCTTTGGCACATAAAAACACCATCCGAAGACCCGGCAAGACTAGTCAGGCCATAACCCGTGGCCCCTACCTGGGACGTAGTCAGTCCACCTGTGCATACCTTCCTTCTTGTGACACTTGTGAAGACCTTTTGAGACAAGTGAAAATCAAAACAAATCAAAATAGATGAACATCAATGGAATTTGTATCTTTGTGATACCAGTGCCGGTGGCACACAAGAAAGCCATCCGAACGTGGCCGTAGCCAGTACCGCATCGACTGGCCTCCGTGCTGTGGGCACATAACAAACACCATCCGATCGTGGCCGTTCGCCAGCCTCATATGGCACCTGTGTCGGTGGCACATAAAAACACCATCCGAAGACCCGGCAAGACTAGCCTCATCTGGCACCTGTGTCGGTGGCACATAAAAACACCATCCGAAGACCCAGCAAGACTAGTCAGGCCATAACCCGTGGCCCCTACCTGGGGCGTAGTCAGTCCACCTTTGCATACCTTCCTTCCTTCTTGTGACACTTGTGAAGACCTGTTGAGGCAAGTGAAAATCAAATCAAATCAAAACAAATCAAAATAGATGAACATCAATGGAATTTGTATCTTTGTGGTGCCGGTGGCACACAAGAACACCATCCAAACGTGGCCGTAGCCAGTACCGCATCGACTGGCCTCCGTGCTATGGGCAAGTAACAAACACCATCCGATCGTGGCCGTTTGCCAGCCTCATCTGGCACCTGTGTCGGTGCACATAAAAAACACCATCCGAAGACCCGGCAAAACTAGTCAGGCCATAACCGTGGCCCCTACCTGGGAGGTAGTCAGTCCACCTGTGCATACCTTCTTCTTGTGACACTTGTGAAGACCTTTTGAGGCAAGTGAAAATCAAAACAAATCAAAATAGATGAACATCAATGGAATTTGTATCTTTGTGATACCAGTACGGTGGCACACAAGAAAACCATCCGAACGTGGCCGTAGCCAGTACCGCATCGACTGGCCTCCGTGCTGTGGGCACATAACAAACACCATCCGATCGTGGCCATTCGCCAGCCTCATCTGGCACCTGGCACATAAAAACACCATCCGAAGACCCGGCAAGACTAGTCAGGCCATAACCCGTGGCCCCTACCTGGGACGTAGTCAGTCCACCTGTGCATACCTTCCTTCTTGTGACACTTGTGAAGACCTGTTGAGGCAAGTGAAAATCAATCAAAACAAATCAAAATAGATGAACATCAATGGAATTTGTATCTTTGAGGTACCAGTGCCGGTGGCACACAAGAAAACCATCCGAACGTGGCCGTAGCCAGTACCGCATCGACTGGCCTCCGTGCTGCGGGCACGTAACAAACACCATCCGATCGTGGCCGTTCGCCAGCCTCATCTGGCACCTGTGTCGGTGGCACATAAAAACACCATCCGAGCGTGGCCGTCTGCCAGCCTCGTCTGGCACCTGTGTCGGTGGCACATAAAATCACCCACTACACTCTCGGAGTGGTTGGCGTTAGGAAGGGCATCCAGCTGTAGAAACACTGCCAGATCTGACTGGCCTGGTGCAGCCTTCGGGCTCCCCAGACCCCAGTTGAACCGTCCAACCCATGCTAGCATGGAAAACGGACGCTAAATGAATGATGATGATGATGATGATATATATATATATATATATATATATATATCAATAAGGATAAGATCATTAAATAAAAAATAAAATAATGATTTTATCAAGTGGTCAGCATGGAAAAAATAACCTTCAAAGGTAATAATTATTAAAATTATAAATTAGGGTATCTACGAGATACCACCATGCTGAAAATAGCAGCCATGATCCGACTCTAAAACCTGAATTCTAGAATTATCCAGTAATTTTTTACTAGTTTCATCTTGTCTCTTTGTTTCTCTCCGTGTTGATATATGGACAATTAAGGTGGTTTTAAGATCGGCTCATGCCTGCTATTTTCATAACTTTATATATATATATATATATATCATCATCATCATTTAGCGTCCGCTTTCCATGCTAGCATGGGTTGGACGGTTCGACTGGGGTCTGTGAAGCCGGAAGGCCGCATCAGGCCCAGTCTGATCTGGCAGCGTTTCTACGGCAGGATGCTCTTCCTAACGCCAACCACTCCGTGAGTGTAGTGGGTGCTTTTTATGTGCCACCCACACAGGTGCCAGACGGAGCTGGCAAACAGCCACGAACGGATGGTGCTTTTACGTGCCACCGACATGGGGGCCAGGCGAGGCTGGCAACGAACATGAATGGATGGTGCTTTAATGTGTGTATCCGTTGCACATGTACGCACACGCACATGTTCGCACATGCGCACTTACACGTTCGCGCATGCGCACGTAGACGTGCACGAATAACTAAGTTATTTTACTAAATTCTTTGTTATATTGTTATATTTACGTGTAAGTGCGCATGCGCAAACGTGTAAGTGCGCATGCGCGAACGTGAGCTTGCGCATGCACGAACGTTTAAGTGCGCATGCGCGAACGTTTAAATGCGCATGCGTGAGCGTGTTCGTGCGCATGCGCGAACGTGTAAGTGCGCATGCGCGAACGTGTAAGTGCGCATGCGCGAACGTGTAAGTGCGTTGCGCGAATGTTTAAGTGTGCATGCGCAAACGTTTAAGAGCGCATGCACAAATGTGTAAGTGCGCATGCGCGAACGTGTAGTAGCGCATGCGCGAACGTGTGTGTGCGCATATGCATACACGTAAATATAACAATATAACAAAGAATTTAGTAAAATAACTTAGTTGTTATTCAGCTAGTGTTAGGAACATAAATTGTGACTAAAGTTTGGTGGAAGATTTTAATTCAAAACTTATAAAAACAAATCATTTGTACTACAGAGCCAGCGGTGGTTTCAGCCAGGTTGGTATCGAAAGGGTTAAACACACCTCTACATTTGGGCTGATGCACATTAGAAGCAGTTGGAAGGGTGCAGATTGAAGGAAATTTAGGCTATTATTTCTGCTGATTATTTTTCTTCTTACCCTTTCGTTACTGTATTTATTTTGAGATGCTCTGTGTTTCTTTCAATTAATTTTAAATGATAAAGAATTTAGTAAAATAACTTAGTTGTCATTCAGCTAGTGTTAGGAACATAAATTGTGACTAAAGTTTGGTGGAAGATTTTAATTAAGAACTTTTGAAAATAAGACATTTGTAATACAGAGCCAGAGGTGGTTTCAGACATGTTGGCATCAAAGGGTTAAAAATAGCATGGTGACTTTAACCCTTTTATTATCCTATTTCTGTTGAGATGCTCTGTGTTTCTTTCAATTAATTTTAAATATAACAAAGAATTTAGGAAAATAACTTAGTTATCATTATATATATATATATATATATATATATATGATCTTTTCTACTAGAGGCACTAGGCTTGAAATTTGGAGTATGGGCACTAGTCAATTACATTGACCCCAGTATTTCATTGGTACTTAATTTATCGACCCCAAAGAGATGGAAGGCAAAGTTGACGTCAGTGGAATTTGAACTCAGAACGTATAAAGATAAAGGAAATGTTACTAAGCATTTCTCCTGACATGTTAAGTATTCTGCCAGCTTGCTGCCTTTATATATATATATATGTATGTATGTATGTATATATATGGTAAACGATATTGATGATATATATATACAACTATGAGAGAGAATCCACTATGTGGACGCTCTTACGCTAGATATAGATCCGCAAAGGGACTCAACCACTAAGAATTGTTCTCAAGAAATAATTTAGCATACCAAGAACGTAAGCGAGCAGGACAAATGAAAAATAACGAAAATATAGATTAACCCCATACAATTGTTTAACCATTAATAAATTATGTAATTTTACTGACATAAATATCCTCGGATCATCGGTGGAGTGCGTCATAAAATATAATTTGTCGAACTGCACGCTACATATTAACACAAGGTCAGAGACACGAGCAGTTCAGCCGATTATATTCACAGTTACATTCAAATGCCCAATCCCTCAACTATCGCGGTTGTTATGTTCCAAAACTCCCCGCAGTAGGTGAAAATTTACAAAGTAGAGACAGTACTGTACTGTATATTTATTATTATTATTTTTACAATTTGTGTATATTTATCTTATTATAAATGCAAAACTGAGGAATCAACATAAGCCTAAGTAATAAACTGTGATAGGTGAACCGTGATATGGCAAGGGATTACTGTATATATATATACATATATACTGTATATATATATACATATATATATACATAGGCGCAGGAGTGGCTGTGTGGTAAGTAGCTTACTAACCAACCACATGGTTCCAGGTTCAGTCCCACTGTGTGGCATCTTGGGCAAGTGTCTTCTGCTATAGCCACGGGCCGACCTATGCCTTGTGAGTGGATTTGGTTGACAGAAACTGAAAGAAGCCTGTCGTATATATGTATATATATATGTATGCGTGTGTGTGTTTGTGTGTCTGTATTTGTCCCCCTAGCATTGCTCGACAACCGATGCTGGTGTGTTTACGTCCCCGTCACTTAGCGGTTCGGCAAAAGAGACCGATAGAATAAGTACTGGGCTTCCAAAGAATAAATCCTGGGGTTGATTTGCTTGACTAAAGGCGGTGCTCCAGCATGGCCGCAGTCAAATGACTGAAACAAGTAAAAGAGTAAAAGAGAGAGTAAAGAGTATATATATATATATATATATATATATATATATATATATATATACCATCTTCAACATTTCCAAAGTAGACACTGGAGCATGAAGCAGTCTTTCAAGTTATCAGATCCTTGTCAAACCTTCCAACCCATGCAAGCATAGAACATAGGCATTAAATAATTAATTTTTTTTGGCCAATAGAACTTGAAGGAATGTTTTGAAATAGTATTTTACAGTTGGATGCGATTCCTGATATTATTCCAACCCTTTTAGTTGCTTCCAACAACACACAGAGTTTAAGTGTACCTATTCTAAAAACAAAAGGTGCAGGAGTGGCTGTGTGGTAAGTAGCTTGCTTACCAACCACATGGTTCCGGGTTCATTCCCACTGCATGGTACTTTGGGCAAGTGTCTTCTACTATAGCCTCGGGCCAACCAAAGCCCTGTGAGTGGATTTGGCAGCCTGAAACTAAAAGCCTGTCGTATATATATGTATATATATATATATGTATTATATATATATGTATATATATATGTGTGTGTGTGTGTGTGTGTGTGTGTGTATGTTTGTGTGTGTGTTTGTCCCCCTAGCATCCCTTGACAACCAATGGTGGTGTGTTTACATCCCCATAACTTAGCGGTTCAGCAAAAGAGACTAATAGAATAAGTACTAGGCTTCCAAAGAATAAGTCCTGGGGTCAATTTGCTCAACTTTTCTCCTTCCCTCCTGAGCCGTCTAAACTTCCCTTCACTCTCAACATCCAGAGCCTTTACACGGTGATCCCTCACTATGAGGGGCTACGTGCACTCCAGCATTTCCTTGACCTTCAACTCAACTCCCAACCCGACATCGACACTCGTTTGCTGGTGATTTCTACCAGTAGTTCTCGGGAGTGGCCATGGGAATGAGAATGGGCCCCGACTATGCAAACCTATTCGTTGGCTACATTGAGACCCAAATATTCTCAAGTTTCACTGGTTCCACTCCCAAACTATATGACCATTATATTGACGACAGTATTGGTGCGACCTCACTCTCGCGAACATTTAGACTCCTTCCTCTCTTTTGTCAAATCTTTCCATCCTGCCCTCCACTTCTCCTGCACTATCTCTGACACCTCTGTCTCCTTTCTTGACATTTTGGTCAGCATTCATCACCCCACTCTTACTACCTCCATCCCCTACAAATGCACAGACTCACACTCATACCTCAACTTCTCCTCCTCCTACCATAAACACACCAAGCTCTCCATCCCCTATTTCCAATTCCTCTGTCTACGCAGGCTCTGTAGTGACGACCATGACTTTAAGACCCAGTCTCAACTCATGGTTCGCCACTTCATCCTACGTGGATGTCTCTTTCCGACTATCCACACCGCCCTTGTCAGAGCATGTTCCATGGACCATGCATCTGCTCCCCCCCCCCCGAACCTACCCTGCAACCTCCCGTTTCCTCTTACCTACCAACCCACCACCCTACTTCGCCAATGCACCATTCTCCGAGCCTTCCAGCAACTCCAGTTCAACCCCTCCACTTTGGACATCTTCCCTAACCAACCCCTCCCCTCCTTCAAACAAGCCCACAACCTACGAGACCTCTTGGTCCACAGTGTCTTCCCTAACCCAACCTCCCAACCCAGCTCGTATGTATGTATATATATATATATATATATGCGCATATACATATATATGTATGTATATATGTGTGTGTGTTCGTGTTTGTGTTTGTCTACCCTACCCACCCGCTATCGCTTGACAACTAATGATGGTGTGTTTACGTCCCTGTAACTTGGCAGTTCAGCAAAAGTGAACAATAAAATAAGTACCAGGCTTACACAAAGAATAAGTCTTGGGATCGATTTCTTTGACTAAAAGATGGTGCTCCAGCATGGCCACAGTAAAATGACTTAAACAAATAAAAGAATAGATACATACATACATACATACCTCCATACCTACATACATGCATATATACCTACATACATACATACCTACATACATACATACACGCACACATACCTACATACCTACATACATGCATGCATGCATACATACACACACACATACATACATACATACATACATACATACACACATACACACACACATACATACATACATGCCTATATCCATCAATCCATACATACATACATACATACATACACACACACACATACATACATACACACATACACACACACACATACATACATACATACCTACATACATACATACATAGACACACACACACGCACACACACACATACATACATACATACATACACACATACACACACACATACATACCTACATACATACATACATACATACATGCCTATATCCATCAATCCATACATACATACATACACACATACACACACACATACATACATACATACATACATACACACATACACACATACATACCTACATACATACATACATAGACACACACACACGCACACACATACACACACACACACACATACATACATACATAATCACCATCCATCCATTCACTCATTCATCCATTCATTCATTCAATTATTCACTCTCGGTAAAAGTTATCTGATAGTCCTAAAAGGAGAAATCTCTTTTCTTCTTAATGAAGTGTTAAGATACTTCTTCACCGACAAGACGTATATAAAGGAAATACTATTTAGCTCACCTCTCTCCTCCTTCCTCTCCCTCTCTATATATCTATCTCCCTGTCCATATATATATACATATATATATATATATATATACATATATATAATATACATATATATATATACATATACATATATATAAATATATATATATATATATATATATATATATATACATATATCTATATGTATATGTATATATATATATATATATATATATATACATATATCTATATGTATATGTATATATATATACATATATATATATATATATATATATATATGTATATATATATATATATATACATATACATATATATATATATATATATATATATAAATGCATACATATGAAAAGACTGTAGTTTTATTCTCCTATGTCTGGAACTTGCTATTGTGGGAGACTGCTCTATCGCTAACCATGAGCCGTAATAAGCTGTGGTTTGGCTCAAGTGGGAAAACAATTTTCCCTCTATTATATTCTGTTGGATGCGATACCAAGTATGTATTGCTGCTTATTCACTAGAAATCTTGATTAAATCAATCTGTTTTTATTGAAACAGCAAGACATATTCGGTGTCCAGTGGAATATTGTATAGGAAAAATTGCTTCCCACGTCTGCTAAACTACAGCATATATGCACTCACATATACACACACACACACACAGTTACACATGCATACACATGCACTCACAAGCATATGCACATATACATGATATACTCGCATATAAGAGTTCCTGGCTTTGGTTAAAAGAAAGTACCAGGAGGATCAGTTAATTATGATTTTATTCAACATATATCCCTCTCAGATTCAAACATTTATTACAGCAGCCCTATAAAAGAACTCAGAAAGCTGGGCCTTCAACAAGCCTTTCGTGATAACCTTAAAGCCAGACACTTGAAGCACCCCCATGTGTGTTTATATAAATATATTATATATATATATATATATATATATATTAATATATGATAATTATTCGGTAGCCATGGTAAAACTCTGAATTTCAGATGTCGGGGCAGAAACCTGCACCAGCATCTCTTCAGTTATCGGGCCAGATTTTCGATGGCCCGATAACTGAAAAGATGCCAGTGCGGGTTTCCGCCCCAACTTCCGAAACTCAATGTCTTAACATAGCTACCGAATAATTGTCACATATTATATTTACAGATAAATTCCTCTATTTACATAATATCAAGGTCTCTTTCATTCTTTTGCTGTCTTACCATTACTTCCAATATATATATATATAATATTAGTGAGTATTACTCCAAACTTTAAGGAAAAAATTCAATTTAGTATTAAATCAAATTTCACTTTTTGTGATCTAGTTGTATATTTTAAAAAATATATTTTATTTTTTATTTATGATTAGGTTTATGTCTATCATTGTTTGAATTGCATAATAGTGTTTTTTTTCTCTAATTTATACATATATATATATAAGACACGTCAGCTAATTATAATCACTGTCTTCCACACATACAGGTTTGTCCTTTCAGGTGTTGGTGCCACATAAAAGGCACCTGTGCCACTGCTGTGTTAATGCACCCCCTGTACTGGTGCTGCATAAATACACCCATGATCTCTCTCTATCCGCTAAGTCGAAGTTGACTCTCGGTCACTCGTTGGATCAGTGTCCTCCCGTCAGTTCTATCCTGGGCCGCTTCCTTCAGATTGGCCATGTCCATTCTGGTATCACTCCTGATGGTGTAAAGCCAGCGGGTTCTTGGTCGGCCTCTTCCTCTCTTGCCACTGACCCATGATAGTGACACATAAAAAGCACCCAGCACTCACCGTTAAATGGTTGGCATTAGGAAGGGCATCCAGCCATAGAAACAATGTCACAACATACAGTTGGAGTACAGCTCCATGTCAAACCATCCAACCCATGCCAACATGGAGAATGGACGTTAAACGATGATGATGATATATGTATATCACCTGGATCAGCCAAGCTGTCTGGTGCCGAGTTGACTCCACTGGCCACAGCATTTGCTCCATTCCTCTCATGCTCTTGCCATTCTTCTCCACATTGTTCCAAATATTTATCTTAAATCATCTTCCCACCTGATTTGGAGGTCTTCCGAGTGGTCTCTTCCATTTGTTGTGACTTAGCAATCTGCCTGATTCCTAGGTTAATCTGTTGCAGGGTTACCCCTTCACAGCTGAGTGAACTGGAACAGCATAAAAGAAGTGTTTTGCTCAAGCACGCAACACACCACTCAGCACGGGAATTGAAGCCATGATCTCCCAATCGTGAGTGCAACATCCTAACCACTGGGCCACGTGCCTTTGCACACACACACACATAGGTGTGTGTGAGAGAGAGAGAAAGAGAGAAAGAAAGAAATTAAAGAAAATAATGAAGCTGTCAGAGAGTAAAAATATCATTTCTCTTCCTTAACAGGCAAATATCATTTACATTAATATTTAAGCTAAATGTATATGTATATATATATATATATATATATATATACACACACACACACACACATACAGACATACACACACACACTCACAGATATGTAGGTAGGTAAGTAGACAGACAGACAGGCAGATAGATAGATAGATAGATAAATAGATAAATATATATATATATAGATAGATAGATAGATAGATAGATAGATAGATAAATAGATAGATAGATAGATAGATAGATAGATATACAGGTAGATAGATAGATAAATAGATAAATATATATATATATAGATAGATAGATAGATAGATAGATAGATAGATAGATAGATAGATAGATAGATAGATAGATAGATATACAGACAGACAGACAGATAGATATATATATATAGATAGATAGATAGATAGATAGATAGATATACAGACAGACAGACAGATAGATAGATAGATAGATAGATAGATAGATAGATAGATAGATAGATAGATAGATAGATAGATCTAGAGATATTGACAAAGCTTAGATTTTAATATAAACAACATTTGCCCCATGAGCAGGAGATATTTGGCTTCTGTTTTTTCCCCACTGAGTTAATTATTTATTTTTCAATCTCAGATTGTTTTTCTTCGCAAATGTGTAATATTCAATACTTGTATGAGTGTGCCTTCGGTAATAAAAGAATCATGCGTCTTTCGTTAGTCTAAGTACGTATATATACATGTACACACACACACACACACACACACATGCATATGCACACATGTACCCGCACAAGCATGCACACATACACACATACGTTCACATGTACACACACATACATATACAAACACATGCACACACATGTACATACACATGCACACACAAACACACTTGTGCATACATACACATATGCACATGCATACACAGATGCACACACATACATACATACATACATACACGTGCATGTACACAAACACACATGCATATGAGCACATGCACACATATACATGCATGCACACATACACACATGCTTACACATGTACACACAAACACACATGTGCATACATACACACATGCAAGCATGCACACACATGTGGAACAGCTTCTGTGTCTTTAGGCTTATTTCACATTCAGATTCTGGAATTTTGAAAATTCTTCCAGCTCTTCATTTTTCTTCTTATTTTTTCCCCCTCTAACTGACTGTATATACAGATATATATATATTCAGTTGGGTTATATACATTGTTGTTGTTGCTTGTGATGGTGGTGAATGTGGTCTGTGTCTTGTTATTGTTGTTAACCATTGTCATCATCATCATCATCATCACCATCATCATCATTATTATCATTGCTTTTCATCCCCTCAAAGTTGATGAAATAAGTACCAGTCATGCTCTAGAGTTGATGTAACTGACTAATTTTGCCCCACATATATGATATAATATTATATATATATATATATATATATATATATATATATATATATATATATATATATAAGTAGGTGAATGAATTATCCTATGTTTATCGTCAGCATGGAAATTTCGTTTTTAACCGAAACCTGGGTAGCAAATTCACGTCAGAAAAATGGTTGAAGCGACCTGTCAAGGGTAGAGAAACTCTGGGTTCATGTGTAGAAATTTGTGTGTTATATATGAAAGAATGGAGTCGAACGAAGATGTTAACATAATTCCTTTACTTTCGACACATGTTTCGAAGACAGCATGTTTTCATTCCAAAGGAATAAAGGGTGCATTATGCAATCTTCTCATCAGGAAAGAAAGGGAGCCTCTCTCAACAACAAGACAAACAAAAATTTCGATGATTGCCTACATGGTAAACAAAGCGATAATGAGTGTTTTTTTAAAAAAACCGTTAGAAGAATTGACGTCAAAAATAGATAGTAGGAAGAGAAGGGATAAAGTAATAATAGGTAGGGTACAAGTGGAGAGGGATTATATATATATATATATAATATATATATATATATAATTATAATAAGGGTTTTTTTGCAACAAGTTGCTTAAACCAAAAGAACCCTTATTATAATTATATAAATTTTTACCGAATATGGTCCTTTTCCATACAGAAATACTACTAGGTGAAATTTATTGATTTTATTAAATTAGTTATATTTCACCCTTTGTCTGTATTGTATATATATATATGTGTGTGTGTGTGTGTGTTCTCTTTTTACTCTTTTACTAGTTTCAGTCATTTGACTGTGGCCTTGCTAGAGCACCACCTTTAGTCGAGCAAATCGACCCCAGGACTTATTCTTTGTAAGCCTAATACTTATTCTATCGGTCTCTTTTGCTGAACTGTTAAGTTACGGGGACGTAAATGCGATGTTGGGGAGACAAACACAGACACACAAACATATACACACGCGTACATATACATATACATGACAGGCTTCTTTCAGTTTCCATCTACCAAATCCACTCACAAGGCTTTGGTTGCCCTGAGGCTATAGTAGAAGATATTTGCCCAAGGTGCCACGCAGTGGGACTGAACCCGGAACCATGTGGTTGGTAAGCAAGCTACTTACCACACAGCCACTCCTACGCCTACTTGCTTATGATTCTGCCAGCTTGCTGCTTTGAGCTAAGACATGTCTTAATTTTTATTTATATTTTGCATATTAATTGTTATTTATATTTTATACATTGTTTATTTATATTTTATGTATTTATTGTTTTCAGGTTTCCACATTGATGGCTGCTTGAGAAGACATTTGAGAATATGGAAGGACATCTGTGTCATAAGTATAAATATAAACTTTGATGGAAGTTTTGAATCAGATATTTATAAGTAAGCTTCTTTTCCATTTTTGCTGTTGCTGTAGTTGTTGTTTTAGTATCATGTTAGACCTTAGTAAGCAGAGCACAAATCTATGATCAAAGACGTTCCAATCATGGCCGTCTAGCTTTCAACAAGCACAATTCGTCTAGGACTTTTTTAACATCGTAGGATATGGAAAGAAAGAAATTTGACTGTTATTTCTACTGTTGTAAGACTTTGGAGTACTGTTTTGACCATGCAGCCAGTGGTTCTTAGCCACAGCTCCCATCCTCACCGTGGTGGGGACACTGGCAACGGGTAGTGTCAGAGCTATGCTGTCAGGAACTTCGGTTCCTGGTAGGGCCACCCAAGGCGGATTGGTCTGACACCGAGCGGTATCAGGGCCACAACCCGGCAGACGGGGCTCTGGTGAAAATCCTCGGAGTGTCTGTTTCGGCAACCGGCGGCTCCTCAGTCGTTCTGTCCCTGCGTCTGCGGACAATCTGCAGCAAACAGGATGTCTCTACATGCGGGATTGTTGGGGTCCGCTTGTGAAATCCACATATGCCTGTGAAACTTCTTCCATGGTACAAGAAGCCGACTCAACCCACCCAGGGTGAATGTCGCCACAAGTACAAGTAAGTACAGCTCCCAGGGTTGCATGTGGCCCTCAAGCATCATTCCAGTGGCCCCCTCGATGGTTTTCCCTCTTTAGATATCTTTTATCTCTTACTTGTTTCACTCATTAGACTGCAGTCATGCTGGGGCACCACCTTGAGGATCTTTAGTCAAATAAATCAACCCAATTACTTAATATTTTTTACAGATCCTGGTATTTATTGTATCAGTCTCTTTTGTTGAACTACTAAGTTATGGGGGACATCAACACATACACACACACATATATATATATACAATGGGCTTCTTTTAGTTTCCATCTAACAAATCCACTCACAAGGCTTTGGTCAGCCCAAGACTATAATAGAAGACACTTACCCAAGGTGCTATGCAGTAGGACTGAACCCGGAACCATGCAGTTAGGAAGCAAGCTTCCTACCACACAGCCACACCTGCACCATTCATGTAAATTTCTGCAATAAAATTGATGAATTTAATTACCATCTTTGAGAGAATACAGGCTGATCTCTACAAAAGGTATTATCTCAAAGACAAGAATCCCCCCAGGTCATCTTTACGAATTGGACCATAATTAAATGTTTTACTCTTTTACTTGTTTCAGTCATTTGACTGTGGCCATGCTGGAGCACTGCCTTTAGTCATGCAAATTGTCCCCAGGACTTATTCTTTGTTATTGTCCCTTTTGGTCCCTTTTGCCAAACCACTAAGTTACGGGGACACAAACACACCACCATCGGTTGTCAAGCGACATTGGGGGGACAAACACAGACACACAAACATATATACACATATACATACATTATATATATATATATATATATATACACACACACACACACACACACATATACGATGGGCTTCTTTCAGTTTCCATCTACCAAATCCACTCACAAGGCTTTGCTTGGCCCGAGGCTATAGTAGAAGACACTTGTCCAAGGTGCCACGCAGTGGGAATGAACCCTGAACCATGTGGTTGGTAAGCAAGCTACTTACCACACAGCCACTCCTGCACCTAATGCACTAAAAAGTAATTTTTTTCTTTGTTTATGCGATGTTGTTATTATTGTGCATCAAATATGCTTATATGTTTTATTTTTTTTGCCATCAAATATGGTAAATAATTTCTTGATTTAAAGAACAATAATTCCATCATTCTTTTATGCCATTATGTCTTTTTAATAATAAATATTTAATCCTTCAGTGTTCAGATTACTCTGTCAAATTCAAAGTTTATGTATTCACATTATTTTCAAGTAATCAGACATTATTTCATAGCTTTGGGATTTTGATAGTGTGATTGTTTATTTTTAGAATTACATTGCAAGGTAGGTGTGAGAGGCCAAATCTAGCCAGGTTGAACATAAAACATATTCTACATGTTTTATGTGGCTGGTTTAAATGATAAATAAGTTAAAGAAATTCAATTAAAATCATCATCATCATCATTTAACATCTGCTTTCCATGCTGGCATGGGTTGGATGGTTTGACTGAAGACTGGCAAGCCAGGGGACTGCTCCGGGTTAATGAAATTGATGAAGAACAGTAAAAACTAAGGAGATGTACTTGCATAGCAAGTGACTTGATCTGAGACTGTATGCTGAAACAGAAACAATTGCAGCATGGAAGATTACTCTTTTACTCTTTTACTTGTTTCAGTCATTTGACTGCGGCCATGCTGGAGCACTGCCTTTAATCGAGCAACTCGATCCCGGGGCTTATTCTTTTGTAAGCCCAGTACTTATTTTATCGGTCTCTTTTGCCGAACCACTAAGTAACTGGGACATAAACACACTGGCATTGGTTGTCAAGCAGTGCCAGGAGGACAAACACAGACACACAAACACACACACACATATATATATATACATATATATGACGGGCTTCTTTCAGTTTCCGTCTAACAAATCCACTCACAAGGCTTTGGTCGGCCCGAGGCTATAGTAGAAGACACTTGCCCAAGGTGCCATGCAGTGGGATTGAACCCGGAACCATGTGGTTGGTAAACAAGCTACTTACCACACAGCCACTGTTTATGTGTCATTTAAAAAACACGCAAAAACCGTTAGATTCACTTCAGCATTTAAATTTAATTTGTGTCAAAATATTTTTGTTGCTTTGATGCAGCACAAAATTTTGTCAGTGAACAGGTCACAGTGTCAAAGCGACAAATATATTTTGATACAAATTAAACTTAAATGTTGAAGTGAGTCTAACGGCTTTTTTGTGTGTTTTTTAAATGGCATATAAACACCTTCCGTGCTACAGTAAAAATTAAATCATGTTATATGGTACATTATTTGTCCTAATCTTATTATTGATTGTTTGGCTAAAACCTTCAAGGAGGTGCTCCACCTTGGCCACCTTCCAATGACTGAAGCAAATAAAAAGTAAAGAGTATAGTTTATATATATATATATATCATCATCGCTAGAGTTTATATATATATATCATCATCGCTGGTGCAGCCATCTGGCTCACCAGTCCTCAGTCAAATCGTCCAACCCATGCTAGCATGGAAAGCGGACGTTAAATGATGATGATGTCATCATCATCATTTAATATCTGTTTTCAACACTGGCATAGGGTGGGGCCGTTTGACCAGAGCTGGCAAGTTGGAGACTTGCATCAAATTCCAGTCTGATTTGGCATTGCTTCTATGGCTGGATATTCTTCTTAATGTTTTATATATATATATATATTAATTGCAGTGTACAGTGTTATATATCCATTATGGCTGATCTTACAAATTGGTTTCACACTAGGGGTTCAACAGAGTGTTAGGTAACTGTATGGTTATGTAACCTTGCACTCATCAGAGGTAGCCATTATGAAATGAAATATGGTGACTCTGTATATATGCCACATGTGTCAGCTAGCTTATATTAAAATGAAGAACTATTTTGTATTATGATATTCAACTGTGTTTCATCTATCTGTTCTATTCCTCAGTTTACTGCTGTCCTGATGGCTGGGTCCATACCAAGCCATGAAAATGCAAGATCTCCATGTTGTAGGACGCAAC
Organism: Octopus sinensis; assembly: GCF_006345805.1. Taxonomy (NCBI): domain Eukaryota; kingdom Metazoa; phylum Mollusca; class Cephalopoda; order Octopoda; family Octopodidae; genus Octopus; species Octopus sinensis. The sequence goes on from NC_043008.1 coordinate 14,717,410, forward strand.
TCTGACATTCCAACCCATCACCATCAATACCGCAACCGAGAACTTCTGGAAGCCGTTCTGCAGAAGAAGGACGGTGAACAAAACAAAAGCGAGACAGGGTCACGTATCTCAGCTCTCATCAGCCGCCAAAATGGCAACTTAAGCCGTCCGTCAAGCTTCTCTCGTCGAAGCATCAACCTGTCCCGCCAAAGTCTTACGGAAACTCAGTCACATGACTCGGAGAGTGACTTGTTCAATGAAGAACGATGTTATTCAGGGACCGAAAAAAGCATATTCAGGTAAATTCATAAAATTTTTTATTTCATATTTTATGTTGTGAAATTTGGGTGGGGGTGTAATTGTTTATCAATTTAAAAATATATAAAAAATCTGAAAGTGAATTCTTACTGAGGCACAAGGCTACAAATTTAAAGGTGTGGGGTGAGAGAGGAATAACTGTTATGATATATATTTATGAAGACAATAAGGTTCTTAAACCTGGAATCAAAAGTACAAAGCAGATTTGGTGTTCCAATGCATATTTCTTGTTCTCCAAAGAAACCCATATCTTTTTTTTGCCAATATATATATTTTTTTATTTATATAGTAAATGCATTTTAAAGTCTTTTGTTTGTCTTAATTCTTAGTATGGAAGTATTTTATTTACTGTATTTCACCCCGGGGCAAACATTTTTCTTGTTGGGTAGTTAGCAATAGTAAGGGCATTCAGCTTCAAAAATTATATTCTACCTCTTGTGTAAGTATCCAAACTTCTACTTACAATCACAACCATATTAACATGAAAAAAGAGAATGTAAGGAAAAAAAAAAAAATTGATGCAGAATTAATCTCTCTCAATTCCAAGTTGTATCTGAATAAGAATTCCCAAATTTCACATTCTAGAACTATTAGCCCTACTATCAGAATATTTATCTGAAGAATCAGATCTTCATTAAAGAGACAATTTCCTGGGTTTAATTGGTCAGTAGATTCATAAAAGATGTCATTGCAAGTCAAATACTGCGGTAACTGACCTATCAACAACGTATACATTAAGTATGATACATAGATGGCTTTTTTAATTTAATACTGCCTCAATTGCATTTAACAAATTCTTATTCAGTTAGGTGGATATTTGAAACATCAATGAATGTTTTATTCACTATTTCCAATATCAGAGACGAGGAATTCTTATCCAAGCATGTGGTTGGCTATGAGTACATATCATTGAAATGGTCCAAAACTGCTGAAAGGCATCTGACTTTTGATGCATCTCAGTGAATTTTCATCTCCTAAAATGTATTGTATTTTTAACGCAGCAGCTTCATAAAATATATTATTTCCAGACAAATACCACAGTAACTGACCTATTAATAGTATGTGTATGCATTAAGTATGATACACATGTAACTATTTCAAAGTTGGTTTATGTATAACATATGCTTTGTCATTCCCATGGCATTTTTGTTGTTGGGATATCTGTTGGCTTTCTGACCTGCCCAATATCAAACTTCCACTCAGGTGTTTCACTGGACTTGATAATCCTGGTGGCACCCTTATCCTCCCCAGGATATGGGCATCACTGGTTCTTAAGGTACTCATCTGCTTTTCACAATTTTTTTTTCTTTTTTATTTCATCTAGTTTCAGCTCACGAGCTGTGGCCATGCTGGGGCACCGCCATTTATGAGAGAATGTTGTGGCGAAAGAGTCAGTAAAAGTTCACCATTACTTTCTGCCGGAGCTGCATGGAGCTTAGGTGTTTCGCTCATAAACACACACATCGCCTGGTCTGAGATTTGAACTCGCGATCCCTCAACCGTGAGTCTGCTGCTCTAACCACTAGGCCATGTGCCTCCACTTTCTTTAATCCTGCTGAGAACCCACACCATCTTTCGTTCAATCACCAACCACTCAGCTATTGGCAGATTGTACTGAATTACATGGTTACCAGCAAAAGGCTTCCATCAGTTTGTGATGATGGAATTGGTCTTTACCTGACAATATCAAAATGTCCGAAAGTATTTGGAGCACCCCACTCCTCTGCCCTCTACATTCCTATCTACCTTGTACCTTGAACATCCAAGGCCGATAGTTTGGAAGAAATACTAAACATTTTGAAATAAATACTCTTTCCACTGATACCGATACCGTTCATTTCTTGGCGCCATTTTCTCTTCCCACCCGGTACCATTCTTTTCTCGACCATTTCATTTATTAGTGACTTAGTCATAAGACAAAGAGCAGTACCCATGCTACTTTTTGGGCCTCCAACACAGGTGGAAGGAAGGAAGGAAAGAAGGAAGGAAGGAAGGAAGGGAGGGAGGGAGGGAAGAAGGGAGGGAGGGAGGGAAGAAGGAAGGAAGGGAGGGAGGAAGGAAGGAAGGGGGAAGGGAGGGAGGGAGGAGTGAAGGAAGGGAGAAAGGAAGAAAGGAAGGAAAGAAGGTATGAAGGAAGGAAGGGGGGAAGGAAGGAAAGAAGGGAGGAAGAAAGGAAAGAAGGAAGACAGGGAGGAAGGAAAGAAGGAAGAGGGAAGGCAGGCAGGAAGGAAGGAAAGAAGGAAGGGAAGAAGGAAGGAAGGAATGTAGGAAGGGAGGGAGGGAAGAAGGAAGGAAGGAAGGGAGGGTGGGAGGAAGGAGTGAAGGAAGGGAGGTAAGAAGGGAGGGAGGAAGGAAGAAAGGAAGGAAAGAAGGAAGAGGGAAGGCAGGCAGGAAGGAAGGAAGGGAAGAAGGAAGGAAATAAGGCAGGAAGGAAGGAAGGAAGGCAGGAAGGAAAGAAGGAAGGATGGATGGAAAGAAGGCAGGCAGGCAGGAAGGAAGGAAAGAAGGAAGGAAGAGAGGAAGGAAGGGAAGGAAAGAAAGGAAGGCAGGAAGGAAGTTAATCTTCAAACTAGAGACTTGGTGTAAATGCTTGCAAACAAAAAGTCTGCTAAAGACATCCAATCAGACGAAATACTGCTTAGCATTTCACCCGGTGTACTAACATTTCTGCCAGCTCAGCTCGCCACCTTAAAGATTTTTGATGATTAATGATGCCATTGATGTTCCTCAATACCCAAGGGAAAGGCATGAGCAAAGAAGACATTCCAGAGGGATGATGTATGGGGAAGGACTGGGAGTATTGGTTTGTGCAAGGTATGGTTTGGGTGGATTGGACACAGCATGAATGATGGGAGGAAGAGAATTGAGCGGGGCAGGAATGCCTGACTAAAAGTGACATGTGGCCAGCCAGTTCTGAAAAGCAGAGACCATTTTAGCAGCGGAGGAGGAGGAGGAGGAGGAAGAAGAAGAAGAAGAAGAAGAAAAAGAAGAAGAGAAAGAAAAACGAGAAGAAGAAGGAGGAGAATGAGAATGAGAAGAAGAACGAGAAGAAGAAGAAGAAGAGAGGAGGAAGAAGAAGAAGAAAAAGAATGAGAACGGGAAGAATGAGAAGAACGAGAAGAAGAAGAAAAGGAGGAAGAGGAGGAAGAGGAAGAAGAAGAATGAAAAGAAGAAGAAGAACGAGAAGAGGAAGAAGAAGAAAAGAAGAAGTAGAAAAAGAATGAGAAGAAGAAGGAGACGAATAAGAAGAAGAAGGAGAAGAAGAACAAGAAGAATGAGAAGAAGAAAAAAGGAGAAGGAGAAGAAGAAGAGAGAGAGAGAGAGGAGACAGCATACCCATGGATTAGAGGTTGAAATGTGTCTGAGTTTCCTGTTCTAAAGTAATAATTAAGGTCACACTACCCATAGCTCACTTACAGTAGTGAGTATTTTCTAATATCTTTAATCTTTCTCACAAAGATTAATATTTATTCTGCATCAAGATTAACGGTGACAACATAGATTACTAAATACCTTTCCTAGGGACACAACAAAACATCTGCAACAATCTGGCTAGAATAGGAATTCACAACACATAAAAGACAGTAGTTTCTTGCCCCAATCACTTGAACAATTTTGTATTTTCATCTCTGGCAAACTGTTTCTGCCACTCTTTACATCTTTACTTTTCTCTCTCTCTCTCTCTCTCTCTCTCTCTCTCTACATATATATATATATATATCACCTACTTCTTCGCTCTCCTGTGTGACCCTTCTGTCCAGCAGTCGCTATGATAGGTCGGTAGCCACTACACACATTTTCTTTCTCTCCTTGTTTCTTTCTGTGTTCCTTTCTGTGGAAGAGCATAGGCTCGAAACATTAAAGACTTTTTCAATTCCTGAGCGTTATACTAATACATCTGTTTGTTTTCTACACCACCTGTCTTCGTCTTTTGTTTTTTTCATGAATTCTCCTTATATATATATATATATATATATATATATATATATATATATTATCGAGGCATCATCCAGTCAGGCTGATTGCCCGGGCCAGCCTGACTACCTCTCTCCATCCCACCGAATCTTCCATTAGTGTTTTTAGGTCTTCAAATTGGAATCCAATATCTTCTGCAAGCTGTTGTATATGCATATTCCATGGTCTTCCAGCCGCTGTGGTACCATGATTTGGTGTCCACAGCATCACATTACTTACAAGTTCTTTACTTCTCCAATAGTGGATAGCAAACCTCAATCTCCGCACTTGGGTGGTTGATGAGAAAGTTGGTACATTCCCATATAACTTGTGCTGTTGGGTGCTCCCTCCAAGAGCTGTTGAGCACTGCATCGTGCCAATTGCACGTAAAAAGCATCAACCGATCGTGGCCGTTTCCAACCTCCCCTGGCACCTGTGCCAGTGGCACGTATAAAGCACCCACTACACTCACGGAGTGGTTGGCGTTAGGAAGGGCATCCAGCTGTAGAAACACTGCCAGATCAGACTGGAGACTGGTGCAGCCTCTTGGCTTCCCAGACCCCAGTCGAACCGTCCAGCCCATGCTAGCATGGAAAATGGGCGTTAAACGGTGATGATGATGATGATGATGATGATATATATATATATATATATATATATAATCTTCTATTCTATTGCTGCTACAACGGTTTGTCCTCTTATATTGAATATGCTAGTTGCATACCACCTTCACTCAGTCTTACACCATTTCTTCTCTTACCACACCCACTGTGTCTCTCTCTTCCTTACACTTACTTCTTTCACAATCCTTTCTCCTCAGAACTTTAATCCTCTAGAATTTCCTCTCCTCACTCAAGTTTTCTTTGTAGACATTGCCTTACAAAATGATCAAGCTAAACATGTATTACAGCAATCTCACCAGAGAAATTCTATAAAAGTTATATCCACTGCTCTACTTCTTCTGACTAAGGCATAAATATAAATCCAGGCTCAAGACGACATAAAAACATCCAAGCTCAAAGATATGCAGGCTCATGATGTCATAAAATTACCTATAAAAATACAAGCTTAAGATAATATAAACCTTGGCTCAAGATGGTATAAAAAATGCAGGGTCAAGATCATGGAAAAATGCAGGCTTAAGATGACACAAAATAATCCAGGTTCAATATGATGGTAAAAATGCAAGCTAAAGAGGACATAAAACCAAGCTCAAGATGATATTTAAAAAATCCAAGCTTTAGATGGTATAAAAGTGCAGGCTTAAGTTCAATTTATAATCAACCTGTGTTTGACGGTGTCAAGGTCACATTTAAGTTTGATGATTTCAAAGCTGTATATGTATCTAACAAACCATCCTGACTTTGTGTTTGGAGTCCACATCATTGTCATCCCTTCAACACAAGCCAGTCAGTCTCTTTTCTCTGCATGTTGTCCTCATTGATATTATCAAATGTAGTTTGGACTGATTTTCCATCATAAATGGAGCCACTGGAGTTATGTCTTGTTTGTTCCTTCTTGAGCCACGCCTGGCTCATAAGGGCCAGTTTCCTGGTTTCCTTGGTGTATAGGTTCCCCACCTGGATGGGACGCCAGTCCATCGCAGGTGAGCTGCAAGATGCAGGAGGAAAGAGTGAGAGAAAGTTGTGGTGAAAGAGTCAGCAGAAGTTCGCCATTACTTTCTGCTGGAGCTGCCTGGAGCTTAGGTGTTTTGCTCATAAACACACACATCGCCTGGTCTGAGGTTCGAACTTGCGATCCCTCGACTGCGAGTCCGCTGCCCTAACCACTAGGCCATGTGCCTCCATACTGGGGTTAGACAGAAGTGATGCTAAAAGACATGAAAGTATCATGGTCTTCCTTTTCCAAGGTAACAAGTTTCTACTCTGGGGTGCACCCTATTGTGATATTTCCTCTAGGGGCAATCTGGGAGAATCAGTGTCAAATCCAGATTTTGTCACCTGATAAATAAAAGACTGACAGCTGACGAAATGCTGGCTGCTTTCCGATAGTTTTTTTTTTTAAACTTGTTGCAATAAAAGTATCCAAAGTTCTGGACCCTCAAAACCATTCCACTACTCAGTCTAATCGGGATAGAGATGAGCTCTGTGAGTTTGAACGCCTCCTTCAGATATCTCTTTTAAATTTACCATTTTGTCCTGCTGGGACTACGAAACTGTTGTGTGGACGCCCCCAGATGATGACGTAGACTATCCCAATACGTAGATATAGAGGGTTCCTTTTCCAAGGTAACAAGTTTCTACTCTGGGATGCATCCTATTGTGATATTTCCTCTAGGGGTAACCTGAGAGGACCAGTGTCAGATCCAGATCTTGTCATCTGATAAATAAAAGACTCACAGCTGACAAAATGCTGGATGCATTTTGATAGGTTTCTTTTGAAAACTGTAGCAATAAAAGTATCCAAAGTTCTGGGCCCTCAAAACCATTCCACTACTCAGTCTGATCGGGATAGATATGAACTCTGTCTGTTTGAACACCTCCTTCAGGTATCTCTTTTAATTTACTATTTTTTCCTGCTGGGACTATGAAACTGTTATGTGGACACCCCCAGACGATGAAGTAGACTATCCCAATACGTGGATATAGAGGGAGAGGTCTAGACGTCAGAGTAGACTAGAACAGTGTAGAGTGGAGCAGATTTGAGTAGTAGAGGCATCCGAACATGTGACATAACAGTGGGGTAGTAGGCTAGAGTAGAGAACAGTCGAGCAGAGTAGCATTGAGTAGAGGTCATCTGAACGTGTGACATAACAGAAACATATACATGACTTGCTGTAATCTAATAAGATATTCTTCATAAAGAGACAAAACAGAAAAATAACCAAACATTTATACAATAAGACAATCTAGAAGTGTTATTCCCATTTCCTCAGTAATAAACAGAACTGAGAATTTAATCTCTGATAGCCATATAGAATCAAATATTTTCTGTATTGGGAATAAAAGTGTGATTTGTCCAATATCCAAGGATATTTCAAGACTATTAAGCCGTTTGTTTATTCCTTATCTATTGAAGTATTAATAACAAAATGTTTAAATGCAAAAATTCTATTTTTAAGATTGCACCATTATTCTTTAATTTTTATTTATTTATATTTTTTTTTTGTTTATTATCCCCTCTCGCTTTGTTTCTATAATGTTTGGACTAAATTGCATGGCAGCAGTAGTATTTAGTTTCAAGTTCAAATTCTAACAAAACTGTCAAAACCAGTCATTCAGCTTCAGTTAATTAGAATAAGCAACCGGCAGTAATATACTGGGGGTAGGGTGGAGAGAGATTTGGTAGAGGTGGATTGGGGTGAGAGGGATGAACGAATTGAATTGGTCTTACGTCACTGACAAAAATTGGTTTTGTGTTTAGTTGAAATAATATCACATGATGTCAAGAAAAAGAAAGCACCAACTCCCATGTACACACATGCATGTACACACACACACATACACACTCACACATATGTATGTATATGTATATATATATATGTATATGTACGTATATATATATGTAAATATATGTGTGTGTGCGTGCGTATGTATGTATGTATGTATGTATGTATGTATGTATATATATATATATATATACAAAGAGCAATAAAGATTCAAGTTAATTTAAAAAAATTTACTTGAATATGGTACCTAACTTAGATGCACCAAAAAAAAAACTATACTGATTTAACAATACAGTAATGTGGGGTGATTATAAGCGAGAAAGAAGCAACAAGAATGGATAGGTATTTAGTACGATCGTTTCATACAAGGACAGGTTTTATTAAAAGTTGCAAAGATTACAGCATATAAACGAGTCCCGTACTCATCAGCTAAAATACATGTAAGTTCTCTAGACATCCTAGTGTTTGAGGCTATACTCATGAAGTAATGTAGATAATTAAACAGATTTCTAAAGTTCATTAAAGAACTTTAATGAACTTTAGAAATCTGTTTAATTATCTACATTACTTCATGAGTATAGCCTCAAACACTAGGATGTCTAGAGAACTTACATGTATTTAGCTGATGAGTACGGGACTCGTTTATATGCTGTAATCTTTGCAACTTTTAATAAAACCTGTCCTTGTATGAAACGATCGTACTAAATACCTATCCATTCTTGTTGCTTCTTTCTCGCTTATATATATATATATATATACACACATTTCTTTTATTCTTTTACTTGTTTCAGTCATTGAAGGGTCTTAATCGGACAAATCAACCCAGAGTTTATTTTTTTTTAAGCCTGGTCTCTGTTGGTCTCTTTTGCCGAACTGCTAAGTTATGAGGAAGTAAACACACCAAGACCAGTCATCAAGCATTGATGGGGGAACAAACACAAACACAGAGACACACACACATAAATATATATACATATACATATATATATGTATATATATATATATATATATATATATATACACACACACATATATGCAGCAGGCTTCTTTCAGTTTCAGTCCACCAAATCCACTCACAAGGATTTGGTCAGTCCAAGGCTACAGTGGAAGATACTTGCCCAAAGTGCCATGCAGTGGGACTGTGTACCATATCTATTCACAAGGTGTTGGTCAGCTCATGGCTAAAGTAGAAGACACGTGTCGCAGGTGCCATGCAGCAGGACTGAACCCAAGACCATGTAAGTTGGATTGCAAACTTCTTACCACACAGCCACACCTGCATATGTTGTAAGTTCAATTCCCATCAAGACCTACTTTTCCTATTTTCTTGAGAATGAATATGAGGCCTTGTAATTTTAGTAGAAGGCGGCTCTAGCTTTTCTATTAAAGCACCCCACAATCTCCTGGATTAGCTGCTTTTCTATGGCATGAAGTCCAAACTCACCTAGGCAGGTTAAATGTCGAACACCTGGGTAACAAACCAGAAATTTCTCTCTCCCCCCACCCTGCACACACACATGCCACATAATCTTATTTCTTTATTGCCCACAAGGGGCCAAATATAGAGGGGACAAACAAGGACAGACAAAGGGATTAAGTCAATTACATTGCCCCTTGTATGTAACTGGTACTTAATTTATCGACCCCTGAAAGTCAACGTGCCACATAATCTGATGACTGTTGACTCCCCCCAGAGTTCATCCACACTTTGACAGATCTTTCTTTTCATCCTGTTGGGTGTCCAAAAGCCACCCTGCACCCCAAGTAGGCTTGATGGTATTGCAGGTTGTACTGGGTTACATGTTACCAGAGTATATATATTAACCCTTTCGTTACCAACCCAGCCAAAACCGGCTCTACCTCTGTAGTACAAATGTCTTGTTTTCATAAGTTTTGCATTAAAATATACCACCAAACCTTAGTCGCAATTTATGTTCCTAACACTAGCTGAATGATAACTAAGTTATTTTACTAAATTCTTTGTTGTATTTGAAATAATTGAAAGAAGCACTAAATACAGTAACGAAAGGGTAAAGCAGATACAAGTGGCAGTAGCAGTAGTTGTAGCAGCAGCAGTAATAGTAGTAGTAGTAGCAGCAGCCGTCCAAGAATTTGGACCTGGAGATCTCCATTTCCAGCGACTTCGAGGGCCACCTCCTAGTGGTGTCGGGCGTCAATGAAGAGCCCTTGACTACAACAAGACGACCAAAGTTTTTTTTCCAAGATCTGGGATCTCCCGCCCCTAAGCCCTAGACAATCACCTAATCACCCTTACCCATCTTGTTGCTTAACAACAACAACAGTAGCAGCAGTAGCAGTTGTAGCAGCAGCAGTAATGGTAGTAGTAACAGCAGTAGCAGTAGTAGTGGTAGTAGTAGTAGCAGCAGCAGCAGCAGGAGCAGCAGCAGCAGTAGATTTATTTTTCCTTGTCTTTGTCTACAATGACAGCAATTAGAACCGAATCCATTAATCACAAACCTCGTTAGCCTTTGTGTAATAATTCATAAACCAACATTAGTGTAATAATACTTTTTTTAAATTTTTCCCTCCTCCTTTAGTTTTTAGTTAAGTTCTTTCTAAATGTTCGAGTAACACCATAACAGGAACAGAGAGATTGATGTTAGAGAATTCAAATGGAAAAACTTTTTCCTTTCTCTTTTCTTTCTTTTTTTTATTCCCCCCCTCTCCCCGTTCCCATTATTTTCGTTTTTGCTGAAATATGGCTCTTACCATTTTCTCAGGTCAAGTATAAAACAACATCTTAAAATACCAAACCACAACGAACATCTAAGCGTTCGTTCGTACTAAATGGATTGACATATTCCACATTAAATAGAAGTGACATTTCGTTTTGGCTTTTGTTATCTTCTATTTAGAATGTGTTCAGACCGCATGCAAACATCCTGTTGCCTATTGATTAATGATCATTCCATAGTTTTTCTCTCTGTAGAGTCGAATGTTATGATTTCCCATTTGCCAAACCGCAGAAAACTCATTCTTCAAAACCAAAATAGTTTTGTGTTGTTACAAGTCAAAAAAACACTTAAAAATTATTGATTGCCTTTTAGCCTATTTTACTAATTGGTATAAACTGTATTTGTGTTTGAATTAGTTGAATTATGGTGTAAAATGATTTTTAACAAAGCTCATTGGTGTCCACTACAACTATCATCATCATCACCATCATTATCATCAGCATCATCATTTAATGTCCGTTTTCCATGCTGGCATGGGATTGGTTGGTTTGACAGGAGCTGGCATGGCTGGGAGCTGCACCAGGCTCCATTGTCTATTTTGGCGTAGGTCTCATCACTGGATGTCCTTCCTAATGCCAACTACTTTACGGAGTAGTTTACAGACAGTGAGCTGGCAGAATCGTTAGCACGCCGGGCGAAATGCTTAATGGTATTTCGTCCATCTAGGGCAGCGAGCTGGCAGAAACGTTAGCACGCCGGGCGAAATGCTTAGCGGTTTTTCATCTGCTGCTACGTTCTGAGTTCAAATTCCGCTAAGGTCGACTTTGCCTTTCATCCTTTCGGGGTCGATTAAATAAGTACCAGTTACGCACTGGGATCGATGTAATCGACTTAATCTATTTGTCTGTCCTTGTTTGTCCCCTCAGTGTTTAGCCCCTTGTGTGTAGTAAAGAAATAGGTACTTTACAGAGTGTACTGGGTGCTTTTCCCAGGGCACCAGACCCAGTACTTTTTACATGGCACCAACACCCAGTTTAAATAACTTACTATTTTTGTAGTTTTCGAAGGGAAATGGCAATAAAATTGCCCTCAAATTACACTTCCATCACCATCATTGGTGTTTTACAACAGTTTTTCCATGCTTGTATGCATTGGACAGTTTTTCTAGATAGTATTCTATGGTTGAATGATGTCCTTCTAATCACCAATCTTTTTTATTCACCTCTTGTAACATGCAAGGGTGTAAGTGTGTCTATTCCAAGACCAAGACATGTACAATAACATCAAATCACTCTCTACCATAAAAATAGATGATACTATGGACAATGTAATTCAGCCATCCATTATTTTTGCTCACTATTCCTGATGGTGGGTGGAGGTGCATGGCTTAGTGGTTAGGGTGTTAGACTTTTGGGACACCCTGTACTTCGTAGATATCAGAAAGGCATATGATTGCATGCCAAATGACATACTGTATACAGTTTTACACAAGTTTGAGATAAATGGATGCCCAGAAGTTTGCTGTGAAATCCTTATATGATAATGTAATTGTAGATTTTTTTTAAATAGCTTACTCAGAAGAGGAATGGCAGTATTTATGACCATTTTCTGGGCCTCTGGGACTGACAGAAGGATGAAAGAAAATTGATCCTCAGCCCAGGGATCTAACCTGAATGATTGCGACTGAAAGTCAGCCAAGCAGCAGATGCTGTTGCCGTTGAGCGAAACGGTCTTCGTCCCAGAGCTCGCAAGACGGGAGAAATCCGAAACATGGTCCTTCGCTATTCGTAAGACCCACAGAAGAGAAAGCAGGTCAACCCCCGACACCGAGAGCATCGACAGATGGATGAATGCACATCCAAGCTCAGCGGTTGCATAGGAAGTCGGGGACAAGAAACAGGAAGAAAGAGTGAGAGAAAGTTGGAGCGAAAGAGTACAACAGGGGTCGCCACCACCTCCTGCCGGAGCCTCGTGGAGCTTTAGGTGTTTTTGCTCAATAAACACACACAACGCCTGGTCTGGGAATTGAAACCGCAATCCTCCGACCGTGAGTCCGCTGCCCTAACCATTGGGCCATTGCGCCTCCACTGCAGATGCTGCTGGTACTCCATGTGATGGATAAAGTTTATCAACTTTGAAGAGGCCCCACTCCAGATGGCTGGATGTGATTGGAGAAGATCGCCAGAGGTTCGATATCACCTTGGAGGATGCAGAGGGGCTGGCTCAGGACTGCCAGTGATGGAGACCACTGGTGAACCTGGTCAGCTCTATGTATGATGACACCTCTGGGACCACTAACCTGGGATGACCTGAACCCCATCAAGCCAGAGCATCAAGCAGGCTTCCACATAGTTTCCACCTACAAAATTTTATTCACAGGTCTTTAAGAAACCTAGATGTGGCTGTGGGCATTAAGAAGCTTGCTTCCCAAACTACATGGTTAAGGGTTCAGTTCTATTCCTTGGCACTTTTGGCAACTGTTTTCTACTTTAGTCCTGAGCTGACCAAAGCCTTGTGAGTGAATTTGGTAGATAGAAGGCGGTGAGCTGGCAGAAACGTTAGCATGCTGGGTGAAATGCTTAGCGTTATTTCGTCTGCTGCTATGTTCTGAGTTCAAATTTTGCCAAGGTCGACTTTGCCTTTCTTCCTTTCAGGGTCGATTAAATAAGTACCAGTTTCGCACTGGGGTCGATATAATCTACTTAATCCGTTTGTCTATCCTTGTTTGTCCTCTCTGTGTGTAGCCCCTTGTGGGTAGTAAAGAAATAAGAAACTGTGTGCAAGCCTATCACACGTGTGTGTGTGTGCGCGTGTACGTGCATGCATGTCAATGTGTGCATTTCCTTGCCTTGATATCATGTGATAGTTGTAAACCCAAAACTGCACTGTTACAAAGTGAAATTCTTTACTATACAGCTACACCTGTGCACATGTCTGGAGATATAAGACAGGATGGTCATAACTAGAAATACTCTGGTCACAAATTCTGCTTGATTAATGCTAGTTTTAGAGATAACAACATCAATTCCAATTTAGAATATTTCCCATTCCTGTTTAACACAAACCAATGTTTTTTCCCCATTTTTTTTTTTTTTTGGCACTCCACTAATTTAAATAAATCGGAGGAATTTTTCCTTTTTAGAGATTTTTAGTATTCTACAAGATATAAAGTCTGAATTGGAAATGGATTTTCACATCTTTATACACAAAAGTTACGGCATCAGCAAACACATTTTGAAAGAAATATTCATTTGTCTTTTTTTTTTAGTTTAGAGACAAAAATTGATTAAATGGGAAAATATATCAATAAAAGATAAAATATTGTTTTCTTTTAATCTTTAACAAAGTAGTCGCATCATGTTTTGAGTGAAGAACTTGATTTTCTTAGCTTCTCTCTCTCTCTTTCACAAACACACACAAACACACGCAGAATTTTATCACTGTTTATTCTTGTACCAGTGGTATGTTATCAACAATGATGTCAGTTTTCTTAATCACAGAAATTGTTTTCCAATCAGAAAAACAACGGGGTTTTTTTGCCATAATGTTTTCTACAAATATTTATACACTCTGTTGAATGGTTTATACTCTTTTACTCTTTTACTTGTTTCAGTCATTTGACTGCGGCCATGATGGAACACCGCCTTTAGTCAAGCAACTCAACCCCGGGACTTATTCTTTGTAAGCCCAGTACTTATTCTATCGGTCTCTTTTGCCGAACCGCTAAGTGACGGGGGACGTAAACACACCAGCATCGGTTGTCAAGCAATGCTAGGGGGACAAACACACACACACACAAACACACACACATACACATATATACGACAGGTTTCTTTCAGTTTCCGTCTAACAAATCCACTCACAAGGCATTGGTCGGCCCGGGGCTATAGCAGAAGACACTTGCCCAAGATGCCACGCAGTGGGACTGAACCCAGAAACATGTGGTTGGCTAGCAAGCTACTTACCACACAGCCACTCCTGCGCCTATGTTTATGTTCAGATATTTTCAAAAAAGAGGACAATACAAGAACCGAAGACAAAACACTCCTAGTATTCACTTGAAATGTATATGCATGTATACATACATGCACATATATGTCTGTGTGTGTGTATTTTATGTATGTATATGCATTATAAACAGGGTGTCCCAGAAGTCGCTTACCATTCTGGTTTTCATTTAAAGTAATTAAAGCATTTTACTTCATTACATTTTTTCTGCATGTTTTATTGTAGAGGGTGGTCAATTTGAGCATTTGTTACGATTAATTTCAACAAAGTGTTTTTGAAATCAATAGGGGTGTATTCTTTTAAAAAACGAGGATGGGGCGTGACTTCTGGGACACCCTGTATGTGTATGTATATATATATATATATTCTGTTGTGTCTGGGGAGAGTCATTCTCTTTTTGTGCCTTATTATTTGACACACTCACTGGTAAAATTTCCACTTATTTCTTATTTTTATTTTCTAAAGTTTTGCAAACCAAATCCAAAAACGAAATATATATATATATATATATATATATATATATATAGAGAGAGAGAGAGAGAGAGACATAGATAGATAGATAGATAGATAGATAGATAGATAGATAGATAGATAGATAGATAGATAGATAGACAGATAAGGAAATCATTGATACTCAAATGCAGAATAATGCTGACAGAACAGCAGGAGCAAGATAAAATATCCATATTTTGCAGAAAAATTTGTCAGCAGCCAGCCATGAGACTTGAACTCACATCCCTGTGAGGTCATGATTGTGAAGTTGTGAATTTAATTCCCAGACTGAGCTGTGTGTTGTGTTCTTGAGCAAGGCACTTCATTTTACGTTGTTCCAGTTCAGTCATCTGTAAAAATGAGTTGTGACGTCACAGGTCTCAAGCTGTATCGGCCTTTGCCTTTCCCCTGGATAACACTGGTGGCGTGGAGAGAGGAAGCCGGTATGCATGGGCGACTGCTGGTCTTCCATAAACAACCTTGCCCGGACTTGTGCCTGGGAGGGTAACTTTCTAGGTGCAATCTCATGGTCAGTCATGACCGAAGGGGGTCTCAATATATATATATATATATATATATATATAAAAGGGAGATAGATAATGTTATCTTGTTTGGATGTAAGAATTACTCTGCAGTTTTTTGAAAATGATACTTGCCATTCCAACCCACTTTTAGTTTTAATTCAATTACTCTCATACACTCAAGTGTGACAGTTAAACACTTCATCCTTCTACTCATTTTCATTTTACATCCACTGTCACTCATTTCTACTGTCAATCACTAACTCTCTCATTGTCTCTTGATGACCTACTACTTCTACACTCATTGTGATGGCAAATATGTACATATAGCTAATTATTATTTGTTGATGTTAGAAAGAAATGTGTTAAAAATAATTTATTCTTCTGAATGTTAATGAAAGTTTCAGACAATTAAGAAAGTGACTCATTAAACACAGTTTCTAATGGTGAATAAATAACTTATTTGAAGTATCTTACAAGTGTTGGAATACATATTAAACGACAAAAGTTAATTGTTTTACTTATTAGTGTAATATGTAATATTTCTGAAACAGCTTTAACCTTTTAGCATTTAAACTGGCCATAACCGGCCAAAAGTATTCTCCCTGTTTTATGTTCAAAATGGCCAGATTTGGTCTCTCACACCAACCCTACAATATCATTTAAAAAATTAACAGCTACCTCATCAAAATCTCAAAGCTACAAGATAATGCATGATTAGTTCAAGGCAATGTGGATGAAAAAGCATTAATTTTGGTAGAATAATGCGAACAGTAAAGGGTTAAGCAGTCTTTATTTCTATACATGTGTGATGGTGCATGACCTATAGGTTAGGGTGTTGCACTCACAATTGCAAAATTGTGGTTTCACTTCTCAGACTGGGTAGTTTGTTGTGTTCTTGAGCAAAACACTTCATTTCACATTGAGTTGCAATCACTTTGATATCTGACGTGTAGTGCAATTTGCATCTGTACAAGGAATGACAATTTGACAGATGGACTGAGCTAATGGATGGTACAAACGTTTTGATCACTATAAACAGATCATCTATGCAGATTATTCAAAAAGAAGTTGTTGAACCTTCGTCTGTCTTTATAACAGAATGACCCTCCATTTTTGTTCATGTACCTTCTTTGTAGCTCCAATCCATTAATTAATTCATACAGAAAATTTTGTTTGGTTTTATTAAGAGAAATTTTTTTGTTTATTATATTACGTGGCTCCACCATTGCCTGCGCTGGTGCCACGTAAAAGGCATCCAGTCCATACTGTGAAGTGGTTGGCATTTGGAAGGGCATCCAGTTGTATAAACCATACCCAAACAGACACAGTAGCCTGGTATAGTCTTCTACTTGGCTGGCTCCTGTTAAACTGTTCAATCCATGCCCGTATGGAAGGCGGACTTTAAACAATGATGATTATGACCATCATCATCATCATCATCACCCTTATCATTAAAGTAATACTTACAACTTAAGCCCTTCGCTCTCTTTGGTACTTAGCCCACCCATGACTTATCTCTCCTGTTTTCAACTCTGCGCTGTCATTTCCTCACCCAGGTTTTGCTGGTTTTGAATTGTCAACAGGTTAGAAGTTCAAGTTGGTGTTATGACT
>NC_043008.1:14739400-14784400 GCF_006345805.1 Octopus sinensis
CCCCTCCCACTGGTGCTCACCCCTCCCACTGGTGCTACCTATATTTCTGCACCCCCCCACCGCCATTATAGGTGTCTACTCTTTGAACCCCCCTCTTCAATACGCTATTTCACCATGCATTACCCCTCTCTCGATATCCTACGTTCTACTTGCCTAGAACCTGTCTCTGAACCACCCCTCCCACTGGTGCTCCCCTATATTTCTGCACCCCCCCACCACGAACCCCCCTCTCAATACGCTATTTCACCATGCATTACCCCTCTCTCGATATCCTACGTTCTACTTGCCTAGTACTGTCCTCTGAAACCACCCACTCCCTGGTGCTCCCCTATATTTCTGCACCCCCCCCATAAAAAGCACCATCCGAACGTGGCCGATGCCAGACCCTCTGGCACCTGTGCAGGTGGCACGTAAAAAACACCCACTACACTCGCGGAGTGGTTGGCGTTAGGAAGGGCATCCAGCTGTAGAAACACTGCCAGACTAGACTGGAGCCTGGGGCAGTCCCGAGCTCCCCAGACCCCGGTCGAAACCGTCCAACCCGTGCTAGCGCGGAAAACGGACGTTAAACGATGATGATGATGATGATGATATATATATATATATATATATATATATACATATATATATATGTATGTATGTATGTATGTACGTGTGTGTATATGTTTGTGTGTCTTTGTCCCCCCAACATTGCTTGACAACTGATGCTGGTGTGTTTATGTCCCTGTAACTTAGCAGTTCGGCAAAAGAGACCAATAGAATATGTACTAGGCTTACAAAGAATAAGTCCTGGGGTTGATTTGCTCGACTAAAGGCGGTGCTCCAGCATGACCACAGTCAAATGACTGAAACAAGTAAAAGAGAGTAAAGGGAGATGCAGGTGTGGTTCCTGGCTTTGAAGCTTGCTTTGCAACCCTGTCGATTTGGGTTCAATCCCAACTAAGCTAAAGCTTGGGCAGTGTCTTGACTTATAAACCTTAATATAATTTGGTAGTATACCATGGTTGTCAAACAAAATACGGTGTCCCTACAAGCAATAAATGTGTTCAACTTGAATCTCCATCAGTTCTGTGGCCAATCAAATATTTACTAGGCTAACATGATACATATGTATTAGAGTTGATGTGATCAAATAAACCTTTGAAGGCAGTACCCCAACATAGCCGTAAGTACCTGAAATCATTAAAAGAATAAAATTTCTGAAATTCTTATAGTGTTCTCTCTGTGTATACGTCCTGATTCTGTAAGAAACTAGGGATTTCAATGAAAATGTACTTAATCATAATTTTCATCATTATTTTTAATGTCCTCTTTCCCATGATTGCATAGATCAGATTGAGTTTATTAGGGCAGATTTCCTATGGCTGGATGCCCTTCTTGTTGCCAACACTAACCTGTTTCTGAGCATGGTAATATTTCCTCATAACTAAATGCAATATAACACCAAAAAAAAACAAACAGATGAAGAGGAATAATTTCTTGTAAAAGACAACAAAATCTTTCCTCAGGAAAATAGCAAAAAAATGTTAAGAGCAATTCAAGCAAACAGTTAATTGGCAAAATTCCACATCTCTGGTGCCACATACTCTCTGAAGAAGTTGGAATGCTACAAAAGCTGTTAAGTTTAGAATATAAAGAACTTGCAACAGATAGACTGCTAGTAGAATTAAAATTAAAACTTTATACCAAATTTATAAAATGATACCCTCAAAGTGTTGACATTTTTCAAAATCAGATATCTCAAAAATGCTTACTGTTGCATTTGGTTGCATTCAAACTCAGTTTGAGAAGTAGTTAAGCAAATCTTTCAGGTTTTATTTCTTTAAATTATGTCTTGTAATTATTGCGCTTTATTATATATTTTTAAATTCATGTCAATATCTGTGGGTGTGTGTGCACACATATATGTATGTGCAGCATATATGTGTGCACATGTTTGTGTGTGTGTATATATATATATATGTGTGTGGAGGCGCAATGGCCCAGTGGTTAGGGCAGCGGACTCGCGGTCATAGGATCGCAGTTTCGATTCCCAGACCGGGCATTGTGAGTGTTTATTGAGCAAAAACACCTCAAAGCTCCACGAGGCTCTGGCAGGCGATGGTGGTGATCCCTGCTGTACTCTTTCCCCACAACTTTCTCTCACTCTTACTTCCTGTTTCTGTTGTACCTGTATTTCAAAGGGCCGGCATTGTCACTCTCTGTGTCACGCTGAATATCCCCGAGAACTACGTTAAGGGTACACGTGTCTGTGGAGTGCTCAGCCACTTACACGTTAATTTCATGAGCAAGCTGTTCCGTTGATTCGGATCAACCGGAACTCTTGTCGTCGTAACCGACGGAGTGCTTCCCATATATATATATGTGTGCGTGTGCATCTTTTTTTAATATTTTCCTTGTTTTGGTCATTGGATTGTGGCCATACTGGGGCACTGCCTGGAATATATTTACCCTTTGAAATCCTCTATACATCCTTCTATATATTGTATAATGTCTCTCACCCAGCCTCACCACCACCTTCATCATTTGTAGATGTTCACCATTTCTTTCTTTGATGCCTCTAACGAAAGTCTGGTATATTTTTTTTCATCTCTTTGAGCTCGTGCGGTTAATAAAGAGAACTTCATCACCATCAACATCATTATAATAGTAATGGCAATAGTGATGGTGGTGGCAGTTGTGATGGTTGCTGCGGTAGTGATGATGGTGTGATGGTGGTGGTGGTGGTAGTGGTGATGGTAATGGTGATGGTGGTGGTGGTGGTGGTGGTGGTGGTGGTAGTGGTGATGGTAATGGTGATGGTGGTGGTGTTGTTGGTGGTGGTGGTGGTGGTGGTTGCTGTGGTAGTGATGATGGTGTGGTGGTGGTGGTGATGGTGTGATGGTAATGGTGATGGTGGTGATGGTGGTGGTGGCGGTGTTGGTGGTGGTGTTGGTGGTAGTAATTATGGCTATGATGATAAGGAGATACAAGATGGTGGTACCATCATGGCTATCATTAACATTGACAAGTTTAAGACAAGTGAGCTGGCAGAACCTATTAAACGCACCGTACAAAATACTTAGCGGCATTCCGTCTGTCTTTACGTTCTGAGTTCAAATCCTGCCAAGGTTGATTTAGCCTTTCCTCCTTTGGGGAATTGATAAAATAAGTAAATAAGTACCAGTCAAATATTATGGGGTGGAGCAGGGGGACTGATGTAATTGACTTCCCCTCCCCTCAAAAACTGCTGGTTCTGTGCCAAAATTTGAAACTATAAATACGGAGATGTTAGACGTTAGAGTTCTTATTGTTGTTTGAAGGCGCATGGCTCAATTGTTAGAACATCGGGTTCACAATCGTAAGGTAGTGAGTTCCATTCTCAGACTGGGCTGCGTGTTGTGTTCTTGAGCAAGACACTTTACTTCACGTTGCTCCAGTTTCACTCAGTTATATAAATGAGTTGTGACAACTTTACCCTTTTATTGTTTGGCTTTTCTAACCCCATTTCAGGTTCTGTTTGTAGTAGTAGTAGTTGTAGGAGTGGTAGTAGTAGCAGTAGCAGCAGCAGCAGCAGTAGTAGTAGTAGCAGCAGTAATAGTAGTAGTAGTAGTTGGTGGCTATTCCTCCTCCCCAAACCAGCCCAGATTTGGTAGCTGTATAATCAAAGGTGTTCCACTGGTGACCTTCTCATCTATTTTGTTTCAAACACGGTCATCTTGGACTACATCACGTAGTGTGTTCCTTTATACTCAAAGTCGGCAAGGTATGACCTGAGGGTAATTTAGCTGCTATTTTCAGCAAGCTGAGCTGTCACGGAGAAGCTCTTTCATTGGCATGTGATAGTTGTTGTCGTAGATGATAATGATGATGCTGATGATGATATTGTGGTTCTTGTTGTTCCTGTTGTCGTTGATGTTGATGTGGTTATTGTTGTCGATGTTATTCATAGTAGCATTTAGTACTTATAGTCATTTAACTATTTTATGCCTTTCTTATTTTTGTATTTTTTTTTAGACCCAGGTGAACCCTTGGCTACTTTAACAATGGTAAAAGTATCACACTGCAAACTGGGGAGGAAAAAAAAACAAAACCCCTTTTTTCCCAACTTTGTGGAAATGTGCAAATTTTTACTTAAATTTATTCTCACTTAAACTTCTATGGAAATACATGTATGAACCAGGATGCATGTGTAATACATCTGTTTCTGATAAATGGTGCTCCAGATAGGCTAGAATGTGGATATTGTCCATATATATATCTTGAATGGAAGGCAGGCAGTCTCTTTTAACCCGAAATAATTGTGGAACCTCTGATGAGAAACAAGATCATATTGATGAAGTTTCGAAATCATGTGATAAGGTTCTATCAAACTACTTCATTCTGTGAGTTTATCTCACCAAACAAAGATCTTGTGGCTTTCTGCTCACAGTCCCAAATGTTTTGTGAGGTTAGTACTTTTGTGTGGCTGTTTGAGTTAAATTTTGGCTCTCATTTCTAGCAATCGTTGGTGCTATTTTGCACCCTCCTTTATTAATGTTACCTTTTTGGTTTTAATTGCTATAGATACCTATAGTATAACGTATTTAATATAACTTAACATATTAATATATTAATATAATATCTTATTGTATGCTACTACATATATATATTTTTTTTTTTTTTTCTGATGTGTCTGGGGAGAGTCATTTTCTTTTTGTGCCTTATAATGTAACACACTCACCGGTAAAAAATTTCCACTTATTTCTTATTTTTATTTTCCTAAAATTTTCGTTGCATCTTGCAATCTTTTCAATTGTCTTGACTCTTTCAATAGTCTTGAAAAGGTTGCAAGACGCAACGAAAATTTTAGGAAAATAAAAATAAGAAATAAGTGTAAATTTTACCGGTGAGTGTGTTACATTATAAGGCACAAAAAAAGAAAATGACTCTCCCCAGACACATCAGAATATGTTTCAACACACGAACTCATATAAAGAATCTTGCAAACCAAATCAAAAAACGAAATATATATATATTAATTGAAGTGGACCCTATTATCTATCCATTACAGTCGATATTACCAATCAGTTTTGCGAGCATGAAAGCAATTGGTAAAATCAGCCAAAATGGATGTATAATACTGTACACATCAATTAATATACCCACTCTATTGACAAATATACAAGTACATTTTTTCTGACTTATGGTCTCTTAGACAACTTTCACACACACACACACACACATATCTGTAATTGTTTTCTCAAATAAAATTGCACTTCATTTTTGAAGCTCTGATGAAGGTATAAGGTGATACACAAGCACTCAACTATGAGTGTATTGCACCTTATTTCAGAAACAGCTGTAGGCTAATAAAGTTCATTCTGTCATTTCTTGTTCCTTGTTCATTTATATAATCTCTTATTACACTCTGTTCTTGACCAGTGTTTTTCTCTGAAACATATGTATATTGAATTCTAACAGCAGGTTATTAGAATCAATATACCTAAGCATCATCATCATCATCATCATCATTTAACGTCCATTTTCCATGCTGGCATGGGTTGGATGGTTTGACTGGGGTCTGGGCAGCCAGGAGGCTGCACCAGGCTTCAGTCTGATCTGGCAGTGTTTCTACAGCTGGATGCCCTTCCTAACGCCAACCACTCCGAGAGTGTAGTGGGTGCTTTTTTTGCATGCCACGAGCACAGGAGCCAGAGGGGGTTGGTGTCGACTCTGATTGGATGGTGCTTTCTACGTGCCACCGGCACAGGAACCAGTCGAAGTGGCGCTGACATCAGCCATGTTTGGATGGTGCTATATATATATATATATATATACATGTATATAAAGTTAGATATGGCTAGTTTATGGGATTACCCTGGGTTTCATGTCCATAATGCACTTAGTTTTACGGTGTATCATCAGATCCCAAAACCTGTTGGCTTAAGGCCTCTCTAGAATATGGAGGAGTATATATATATACGTATATACGACGGGCTTCTTTCAGTTTCCGTCTACCAAATCCACTCACAAGGCTTTGGTTGGCCCGAGGCTATAGTAGAAGATACTTGCCCAAGGTTCCACACAGTGGGACTGAACCTGGAACCATGTTGTTGATAAGCAAGCTACTTACCACACAGCCACTCCTATGTCTATGGGTTATGATGAAATAAATATTGGCAGTCATATCCTTATATTTTGTCTTACTGTGGAATTTGTCTCCATAAGAGCCTTTTTTTGTGGGCTGCTTTAAATGAGGTTTGAACCAATCCTCTTCATTATCGTGTAGTATGTTGTTGAGATTTGCATACATGTCTTACCTTAGATACCAAGTAGAAAAAAAAAACCTTCCCAAGATTCCAAGTAATAATAATGAAATATTCCTTAATTTATTGGTTAAGTTGGCATCTTAACATCTCAACCAGTTGCAGATCTCAGCAAAACACCGTAAAAGACTAGCGAATTCTCATGTTGTGCAGAAATATGAAAACTTCTGAACAAAATGCAAATTGCCCTCCAGGGCAGCAGATCAAACAGAAGAAATCTTTTATTATGCAAGTGAAGAAATATTTCAAGATAAGAAAGAAATATCTCTTTGTAGAATGAAAAGAAAACAGGAGCTTTGGAAAAATATCTTTTAATCATCCTTTCAAGGCAAGAATTGCTCCAGGGGATTGTCTTAACTCTGAGCAAATCTTATTAAAATTCCACCGAGTTCCTGTACCTCCGTTCTTTCTTTTGATAGTAGTTCTAATAGGATTAGCTGTCATATAGACATAATATATATGCATATATACATATATGTATATATATGTGTGTGTGTGTATATATATATATATACATATATATATATATATACATATATACATATATATACATATATATATATACATATATATATATATATAATATATATATATATATATATATATATACATATATATATATATATACACACACACACACATATATATATATACACACATATATATATATACATATATATACACACAATATATATATATACATATATACACACACATATATATATATACATATAAATATATGTGTGTGTGGTATATACGTATACATACATACACATATATAAACATGCATACATACATGTACACACACACACATATATAATAGATGTCTACATACATCACTTCTTTGCATACATATTTACCTCTGTGTGTAGGTGTGATATAAAAATACATTATGTCCATATATATATTATATATATATATATATATATATATTGGTTTCAAATTTTAGCTCAAGGCCGGCAATTTCAGGGGAGGGGGATAGTTGATAATATGAGCCCTAGTGTTCAACTGATACTTATTTGAGTGGGATGAGTTTCTCGACCAGAAGAAAATTCTAACTGGGCCCCACCTGCAAGGTTATGCGCTGTTTATCTTGATATGAGATCACCATGTCATGCACATATGGTTGTGATGCATGTGCCTGGCGTATCCTTATCAGACGGGTAGTCATGATGGGTATCCTGGGGTTCGTATATTTTACCCCACTGTCACTTTGATGGTATGCACTGCTCTCTCACTCAATAATAATAATGATGATGATGAAATTATTGTGTATAGTGCTCAGGTGCACTACAACTCATCAAAGCCCCTTGTGGGTAGTAAAGAAATAGGTATTTCGTCTGCTGTTACTTTCTGAGTTCAAATTCCTTCAAGGTCGACTTTGCTTTCATCCTTTTGGGGGTCCATAAATTAAGTACCAGTTACGCACTGGGGTCAATGTTAGTTAGTTAGTTAATTTTTTGGCTCAAAAAGAAAAAAGCAAGGCCATGTAGGGGGACATGGAGTTATGTACAGGGTGGTGTTCATGTAAAGAGTTCAAGCCACTTGAGGTCAAGGGAGACTTTGAACCGAGTGGTCGTTGGCATCTTCACCATCTCGTCTGGCAGCTTATTCCACGGATGTAATCAACTTAATACCTTTGTCTGTCTTTGTTTGTCCCCTCTATGTTTAGCCCCTTGTGGGTAGTAAAGAAATAAGAATGTGACAAGGCTGGCCCCTTTGAAATATAGGTACAACTTATTTTTGCCAGCTGAGTGGACTGGAGCAATGTGAAATAAAGTGTCTTGCTGAAGGACACAATACAGTGCTGGTAATGATGCTCACAACCTTAGAATGCTAAGCCAAATACCCAAACCATTAAGCCATATGCTTTCACCAACTTACCATTTAGAGAATGGTAATTTCTTTAAAATAAATTAGCTCGTTTACAGCCCGCTTGTGTATGCCTCCTTAATAGTAAAATTTCCTGGGATAGAAATATTTATGGTAAATTTCCTGAGACAGTGTCACATGACAACTTGCTGGGGCTGCCTGCTGGAGCCTAGCTGCAGGTATTTAAAGGGAAAAAAATTTGACAAGTCAGTCAGTCAGTCGCTGACACTCGTTGACACTACATCGAAGAGGCCAGGGAACAGAAGAAAGAAGACATGCACCCAACACCAGAGCTGAAGTCACCTCCGAAAGGTGGGGCCCCGCCACATCAAAACGGTAGAGGAGTAGGGGCCGAAACTGGACGTGGTTCCTCCTGATGATGTCTTGAGCTAACTGGATCCTATAGAGGAGCTGTTGTGGTAGCAGACCACAAAACATGGTTGAAATTCCTATGGTAAATTTCCTGTACATGATCAGTATAGAATAATGTTTTGGACGAACTTCAGAATATGGGAAAAAAAAACAAAATTCTTTATCTTTTACCGTTTACTTATTTCAGTCATTGAACTGTGACAATGCTAGGGCATCCCCTTGAAGGGGTTTGGTTAAGCAAATTGACCCCGATTCTTATTCTTTCAATCTCTTTTTACTAAACTGAATAGATGTGAGAATGTAAACACAGAACCAGGGCCAGTTTTCGGCAAGGGTTGAAACCATGGATGAAAAACGAAAAATGGATCATCTTCTTCCTAAAATTTGTTATAGATAATCTACAGATGTTGGCTAATTTCTACACGTTTGTTTAGGAGAACAAACTGGACAAATTGAGGCCAATGAATGGACAAAACTTGAGGAAGTAGAGAAGGGAAAATAGGAAGCATAACCTAACACCCTCCCACCAAATTGCAGGCCTTGTGCCTATAGTAGAAAGGATTGTTGTTGTTGTTATTATTATTATCATTATCATTATTATTATTATATTATTATTATTATTATTATTATTATTATTATTATTATTATATTATTACTATTATTATTATTATTATTATTATTATTATTTATAATATATAAAGGATTGAGGTAACTCCTCTATTATTATTATTATTATTATTATTATTATTATTATTATTATTATTATTATTATTATTATCATTATTATTATTATTATTACTATTATCATTATTATTATTATTATTATTATTATCATTATTATTATTATTATTATTATTATTATCATCATCATCATCTTCATAATTATTATTATTATTATTATATGATTAGATACTAGTCAGTTTGTATTAATACTTCCTCCTAATTGGTTTTCTTTCGAGAAACCCCTCTCAAAATACCTTTACTTTTTTTTCTGTGACGCCATTTGTTTAATAACACGAATGCAATAGTTTATTACGATTGCGCTTGTAGAATGCATTTAGACGCTTGACCAGTCCATTGGAAAGTCCAGTAATTTCTGCTCTGTAGCTAGCTTCGTTTTAACTGAGCCTCTACATGTTTTGTTTTTTATCCTCTGTCCACTAAAATGAGAAACTTTTAAATGGTAAGCTCTTGTATACACTATGTAGATTCTAAAACATTACATCCACTTAGATATAACTGGAATGAGAACTGCATCGGTAACACAACCCATTGAGAGTCTGCGTAAACTAGAAATGGTTTTTCATCATCTTCAATTAACATCTGTTTTCTGTTGATATGGTTTGGAAGGTTTGTTAGGATCCAGTGAGTCATAGGGCCACATCAAACTCAAATATCTGCTTCAGCATGGTTTCCTGTGGCTGGATGCCCTTCCTTATGCTGACCACTTAACAGAGTGGATTGGGTGAATTTTTCTTTTTTTTTTTTGTGTGCCACTGGCAGCTTGCACACTGAGAAAATTTTTGTTAACATAAAACAATTGAAATAACAGACAAAATACCTATTTCTTTACTACCCACAAGGGGCTAAACACAGAGGGGACAAACAAGGACAGACGAACAGATTAAGTCAATTACATCGACCCCAGTGCTTTACTGGTACTTATTTAATCGACCCCAAAAAGATGAAAGGCAAAGTCGACCTTGGCGGAATTTGAACTCAGAACGTAGTGACAGACGAAATACCTATTTCTTTACTACTCACAAAGGGCTAAACACAGAGGGGACAAACAAGGACAGACAAACAGATTAAGTTGATTACATCAACCCCAGTGCATAACTGGTACTTAATTTATCGACCCCAAAAGGATGAAAGGCAAAGTCAACCTCGGTGGAATTTGAACTCAGAACCTAGCAGCAGACGAAATACCACTAAGCATTTCACCCAGCATGCTAACGTTTCTGCCAGCTCACCGCCTTTTAATTGTATTCTGCAGACTTCTTTGAGTTCCTGTAGTATTATTTTTTTACAAGAGACAATAATCTCGAAACTGCAGTCCATGCGTATCACTTAGGTTTTCGAGAGGGGATAACCTCCCTTTGCGAATATCATTAAAGGGCACAGGATTGTGTCTAAAGCCAGCTGGAGACGATGATCTCCTGGGGCTAAAAAGCTACAGTAACACCCCCCACCCCTAGTGGTTAGCCATATTAAGATGGCTAGTATACTTTACGTATTTTTTTATCTTTTTTTCCTTATTCCAATAATTTGATACTGCTTCTGCTTCTACAACAGAGAATACCTCATTCATAAGTATTTGTATTTAAATTAAAACCTTGTCATAATTACATCTAAGAACCTAATTTATCCACCAGATAAACGATGAAGTTGTTCTTACTATAATCTCTTCAATTCCTTTATTTTCCCAAATTAATTCAAATATGCTGTTAGTGCATATTGATAACGAATATGGTCTCAAAAGGGTTTAAAGCAAAAATATACTTTATAAATTTTCTTGTATTTTGATCATTTTCCTAATTTACTGTTTTTTACAAAAGTTTCTTTGTAATTAGCTTTCCAGTTTGTCATTACTTCACAAATTTCCATTTATTTAATTAATTTCGATAACATATTCCGATTTATGAATTTTCTTGTATCACGCTCTCAAAACATTTGAATCACCATCATCATCATCATAATCATCATTACTGCTACCATCACCATCATCGTTGTCATCATCATCACCACCACCACCACCACCATTATCATTGTCATCATTATCATCATCATCGTCACCATCATCATTATCCTTCATCATCAAATTACGTCTTCTATTGGCCATTACTTTCATTGGTTATCTGAATCTTCTCCAGCAGATTGTCTTGATATTTTTTGCAGTCCTTCGTCATTTCTTTTACAAAGGTCAATCTCCTGAAACCATTTCTCATCCTTTTTTTTCTTTTTTCTTTCTTTTTTTTTTTTAAATATCTCTTTTTTGACCTTCCTTTCCTTTACTGCAGGTTCCTTCTACTTGGATTACTCATCACTTCTTCATTACCAAACCGTCATTTCCCCTCAAACCACATCACATCACATAATGTACTGTAACCAGCTAAATCTTCTCCATCATACACTACTCCAAACATTTCATTCCACTTTTACACAGTTTATCTCTCAGCTCATTTGTGCACTGTCTTTCATGCATGCCTCATTTCTTTCCAGCCTACGCACATTCAATGCCCATGTTTTGCTACGATGCAACATAGCACATTGTACCCAAGCAACATACAATCTACCCTTCACTTGGAGAGAGAATCCCTTTGTTGCCAGCAGAGGTAATATCTCCCTGAACTTTTTTCAATCACATTCTTACTCTGACAAAATTCCCAAAAAAACGTGCTTCATTTACGGCGCTTCAATTTTTGATGCTCCATTTGTTAGTTATCCTTGAATATTCTTGGAATATCCAAGAATTATAATTGGTAAACTAACAGGTGAGGGTTGCCATTTGTCCTGCAGTGTGTGCATTATACCTTTTGTGAATGTAAACCCTGTACGTACCCCTGATCAAATGCCATCCTTATGTCATCCCTGAAAATTTTAATTAACTGGCTTGTTTTTTTAATTTCATTTATTTCTGTTGTGTGGTTTAGAAGTTTGCTTCATGGCCGAGTGGTTTTGGGATCAAACCCACGGTGCAGCACCTTGACATGACTAATGCCTTGTGAGCAAAGTTAGGTTGTTGATGGAAATTATACTGAAGCCTTTTGTGTGTGTCAGCATATATATATGCGTGTGAATGTATATGCATGTAAATGTGTATGTATGCATGTGTGTATGTATACACCTTTATTTGTGCATGTAATTCTTTGTATGTGTGTGCGTGTGTGTGTGTATCTGATTGTCTTTACATTGGCATTGCTTCAACAGCAGTGAAAGTTATTCGCATCTATAAAGAGTTCCATAGCAACTCTGCAGTTTCAATGTCTCAAAACCAGTGGAATAAAAAAAACCGAAAAAAAAAAACCCAAAGAAACAACAACAACAAATTTTGGCAACAGGAAGGGTATCTGTCTGTAGAATACTACTTCAGAAAATATTATCAAACCCCATGGCCTGCATGTAATAATCTTATTTCTTTATTGCCCACAAGGGGATAAACATAGAGGGGACAAACAAGGACAGACAAACGGATTAAGTCGATTACATCAACCCCAGTGCATAACTGCTACTTAATTTATCAACCCCGAAAGGATGAAAGGCACTGATGTAAAAATGATGACAACAATGACATCAACAATAATGATGAGAATGATGATAGCAGTGGTGGTGGTGGTGGTGGTGGTGGTGGTAGTGGTGGTGGTAGTTGTGATGGTGGTTATGGTGATGACGACAATGATGGAAATGATGATGATGATGATGACAATGACATCAACAACGATGATGAGAATGGTGATAATGGTGTTGGTGGTGGTGTTGGTGATGTTGGTGGTTGTTATGGTGATGGAGAAAAACAAACACAGTAAAAAAATAAAGTGGCAATTAGGCAGAGTAGCTTCCAGGGTTGCAACCCAATTTACTAGTTCACAGGATCAGGGAACATTATTGCAGTTTAACCTTATATCAACCCTGACTTACTTGCTTAAGCCCTTCACTGCTTCTATGGAGCATCAGCCATCAATGAAATTTTTCTACTGTTCTTATTTTGGGGCTGTCTTTTCCTTAACCATTTTGGATTCAGATTGCTCCGTCTAATGTACTACTAAGGGCATTCCATTGGTTATGACAATGAGGATTTCTGTTGATCTGATCAACAGAACAGCCTGCTTGTGAAATTAATGTGCATGTGTGCACACACGACAGAGTGTAAGCGTCCTGAAAGAAATGCTGGACATAAGAAGCATTGGATGTGGTGTGCAAGGGAGATGTTTGCGCTGATATGGTCATGTACTATGGATGGATGAGGAGAGATGTGTGAAGAAGTGCCACTCCCAAACAGTTGAAGGAGTCCAGGGTAGAGGTAGACCCAGGAAGAGATGGGATGAGGTGGTCAAGCATGACCTTCCAACGTTGGGCCTCTCAGAGGCAATGATGAAAGACCAAGACCTCTGGAGATATGCTGTGACTGTGAAGACTTGACAAATAACGTGAGTTCATGGCTGTTTCCTGCACCATCTTCACATAGCAGCCCCAGCCCATCCAAAGTACCTTGGCTCACAGGACAGCCTGCTGTACTTACCTTGGATCGTAGGGTGACCTGCTGTGCTTAAGGAGACCTATTGAGTCAAGTACATCAACATCAAAATAAAAATCAAATGGAAACGTAAAAAGCGCCATCCAAACATGGCTGATGCCAGCACTGCCTTGACTGGCTTCCGTGCCTGTGGCACGAATAAAGCACCAGCCGATCGTGGCTGTTGCCAGCTTCCCCTGGCCCCTGTGCAGGTGGCACATAAAAAGGCACCCACTACACTCACAGAGTGGTTGGCGTTAGGAAGGGCATCAAGCTGTAGGAACACTGCCAGATCAGATTGGAGCCTGGTGCAGACTCCTGGCTTCCCAGACCCTGGTCAAACAGTCCAACGCATTCTAGCATGGAAAATGGATGTCAAATGATGATGATGATGTGGATGAGCACTCCACATACCCATGTATCCTTAATGTAGTTCTCAGGGAGATTCAGCATGACACAGAATGTGACAAGGCTGACCCTTTGAAATACAGGTATTATTCATCTTTGCCAGCTGGGTGGACTGGAACAGCAGGAAATAAAGTGTCTTGCTCAAGAGCACAATGCATCGCTGGTAATCGAATTCATGACCTTACAATTGTGAGCCAAATACCCAAACCACTAAGCCACGCACCTTCACTCTGTCTAATGTGATGCTTATTTAGTCACATTGTTTCAGGTTAATCATGTATTATATTGTAGTACTCTCTCTTTACTCTTTTACATGTTTCAATCATTTGACTGTGGCCATGCTGGAGCACTGCCTTTAGTCGAGCAAATCGACCTTAGGACTTATTCTTTGTAAGCCTAGTACTTATTCTATCAGTTTCTTTTGCTGAACCACTAAGTTACAGGGACGTAAACACACCACCATCTGTTGTCAAGCGATGTTGAGGGGACAAACACACACACATACATATATATACATATATATACGATGGGCTTCTTTTAGTTTCCGTCTACCAAATCCACTCACAAGGCTTTAATCGGCCTGAGGCTATAGTAGAAGACACTTACCCAAGGTGCCACGCAGAGGGGACTGAACCTAGAACCATGTGGTTGGTAAGCAAGCTACCTACCACACAGCCATTCCTGTAGCTTTAAGATTTCGATGATTTGATTGTATATCTTTAGAATGACATTGTAGGGTAAATGTGAGAAACCAGAGCTGGTCAGTTTGAACATAAATGGGTAAAATATTTGGGCCAGATATGGCCAGTTTAAATGCGAAAGGGTTAAGATGTAGCCTTTCCTAAACAGCAGGCCTTCCTTTCTCAGGCTTTGGGAGTTTTCAGTTTTCTTTTATCTTTTACTTGTTTCAGTCATTTTTTTACTGTGGCCATGCTGGGGCACCATCTTGCAGGGTTTCAGTTGAACAAATCGACCACAAAACTTATTATTAAAGCCTGGTACTTATTCTTTTGTCTATCTTCGCCCTTTTCTAGCCTAGCCAGGCTCATGGGCCCAGTTTCCCGGTTTCTGTGGCATATATGTTCCCGCCAGCTGGATGAGATGCCAGTCCATTGCAGCGTTACTCAAGAAACAGGAAAAGAGAGAATGAGAGAAAGTTGTAGTGAAAGATTACAACAGGGTTCGCCACCACCCCCTGCCGGAGCCTCGTGGAGCTTTAGGTGTTTTCGCTCAATAAACACACACAACGCCCGGTCTGGGAATTGAAACCGCGATCCTCCAACCGCGAGTCCACTGCCCTAACCACTGGGCCATTGCGCCTCTACCTTATTCTCTTGTACCAAGCTTTAAAAATAACTTACTGAACCACTAAGTTACAGGGACATAAACACACCAACACTGGTTGTTGAATAGTGGTGGGGACAGACACAGACTCAAAGACACACAAATGTAGATATATACATCTATGTACAATGGACTTCTTCCAGTTTCCATCTACCATATCCACTCTCAAGGCTTTGGTCAGCCTGAGGTTATAATAGAAGACACTTGGCCAAAGTGCCACGCAATGGGACTGAACCCAGAACCATGTGGTTGAGAAACAACCTTCTTACCACACAGCTACACCTGCACCTATTGTTAGTACTGATTCCATAACTTTACCTTTTTTCTAAGGTAGGGTTGTTGGCCCTATGTAAACCCCGTTTCTTTAACTCTGGGAATAGGTGGTCTGTAGTTGCCTAGCCTCTGTACTTTGACCTGTCAAACATGGGAGGCCCTCCTAAGGGCTTCTGTTCCACAGGCATAGCTCTCAGTATCATTGAATTACACAAACCATCTGACCACAACAAAGATTGGGCGTCGTGATTGCATCTCTGATTTAGGAGACCTATAGTCAAAGACAATCCAGCCAAGACCATCTCATGTTTTTTTAGGGTAATATACACTAGACTACATTGTTATATTTTTGAGTGTAAGGTTGGATTTGAGGAAGTTTGAGTTGCTATTTTAGCAGGTCAGGCTGTGAACTAATGAGGCTTCCTTGGTAGTTCACGGAGACAAATTTAGTTGATAAGAGTGAGAGGAATAGCGAGACACTGTACGTAGGCATGTGATGTGTTGATCAATTAAGGTTTATTAATAAACCTGGTTATTCTAGTGCTGAACTTTATATTATTCAATTACATTTGTTGGTTTATTTTAAGTCTATTTTATCTTTATATTTTGCTGTTGGTATCATTATATATTTCTTAAAAATAATAACTATATAAATAATAATAACAAGAGCACTCAGAGAGTGCAAACCTCCAACAAGGCAACACCAACATCCTCTCAACGAATAGCCAGAGATGATTTTTAAAATAGGAATATCTGAAATAAACTTGACTGCTCTCAAAAATTAAGTAAAAAAAGCAGTAAAATAATCCAGAATCCTTGTCCGGTACCGGATCAATCCCAAAATCGAATCAGTTCATGCCAGTCAAAAGGCCAAACATCTCTGAAAGTTTCATCTGAATCCATCCAGCTGTTCTTGAGATATCTTGTCCATGGACAAACAAACAAACATGACTGAAAACAATACCTCTGCCTTTGCTAAAGCAGAGGAAATAATAAAACACCTTCTGACTATTGGAATCTGTCTCAGCATTTTGATAATGCAAAAAGCAACACTTCTGGTAACAACTAATATCCTGCAGAAAGTACTGTGTCTGAGGTTTTACAACTTTATAAGGAGGCAATTAAACAATCCAATGTTAACAAGATCGTCACTGTGTAAATACTTCGTAATAGTGATAATAATGGTAGTCCTTTCTGTTGAAGGCACAAGGCCTGAAATTTTGGGACAGGGGACAATTTGATTACATCGACCCCTTAATTCAACTGGTATTTATTTTCATCCAAAAAGATAAAAGGCGAAGTCAACCTCGGCAGAATTTGAACTCAGAACATAAAGATAGATGGGATGCTGCTAAGCATTTTGCCTGGTGTGCTAATGATTCTGCCAGCTCACTGCCTTAATAATAATAATGATAATAATAACAACAACAACAATAATAATAATAATCTTTTCTGTTATAGGCGCAAGGCCTGAACTTTTGGAGACGGTGGGGCTAGTTGATTCATTGACCCAGTGTTCAACTGGTACTTATTTTAGGGACCCTGAAAGATGAAAGTCAAAGTTCACCTTGGCAGAATTTGAACTCAGGGCATAAAGATGTATGAAATGCTGTTAATGAGCCTGCCATCTTGCCGCCTTAATAATGATAATAATAATAATAGTAATAATAATACTTTCTACTATGGACATGAGGCCTCAAATTTTGGGGAGGGGGACAGTCAATTACATTGATCCCAGTGTTTGACTCGTACTTAATTTATCGACCCCAAACGGATGAAAGATAAAGTTGATCATGGCAAAATTTGAACTCAAAACATAGTGGTGACCAAAATATCACTAAGCATTTCGTCCAGCATGCTAACAATTCTGCCAGCCCTCCACGTTAATAATAATAATGATGATAACTCTCTTTCTCTTTTACTCTTTTACTTGTTTCAGTCATTTGACTGTGACCATGCTGGAGCACCGCCTTTAGTCAAGCAAATCAACCCCAGGACTTATTCTATCGGTCTCTTGCTGAACCGCTAAGTTATGGTGATATAAACACACCAGCATTAGTTGTCAAGCGATGTTGGGGGGACAAACACAGACACACAAACATATACACACACATACACACATACATATATATATATATATTATATATATATATATATATATATATATATATATATATACGACAGGCTTCTTTCAGTTTCTGTCTACCAAATCCACTCACAAGGTTTTGGTCGGCCCGAGGCTATAATAGAAGACACTTGCCCAAGGTGTCATGCAGTGGGACTGAACCCGGAACCATGTGGTTGGTAAGCAAGCTACTTACCACACAACCACTCCTACGCCTATAATAATAATAATAATAATAATAATAATAATTTTTTTTCTTTATTAACTGTTAAAGCTCAAAGAGATACAAAGAAGATAAATATGAAACTTCCACTAGGGTCACGAAGACAAAAGATAATGTAGAGTGTGAAAAACAGTATGCTTAAAAATTTCAAAGGCAAAGGGTGAGAGACATTATATACATATATGGAAGGACATATCAAAAATGTTAAAGGTGCACAAACACACACACACACACACATATATAAATACATAGTCCGTGTCAATGACATGTAAAAAGCACCAACCATTTGTGACCATTTGCCAGCCTCCTCTGGCCCCTGTGCTGGTAGTACGTAAAAAGCACCCACGACACTCATGGAGTGGTTGGTGTTAGGGAGGGCATCCAGCTGTAGAAACACTGCCAGATCAGACTGGAGCCTGGCACATCTTCCTGGCTTCCCAGACCCTGGTCAAACCGTCCAACCCATACCAGCATGGAAAACGGACGTTAAACAATGATGGTGATGGCTTGTCTGTTCATTAGGCAATCATGACCATTACTGAGAGATGTTAAGTGTCAGCCATGCTTGTGCAATGGTACAGTGACTCGCTAACAATCCCAAGAAACCTAATGATAAGCAAAGTACAAGATTGTCAGTTCAGTAGAGCAGCAGGTTTTATATATGAGTTAGCCTTCTCTTAGAGGGACGCCTTGACAAAGACCAGGGGTCCCTCATTTCCCCTGTGCTTACTGTGCTCTTGGACACCAGCCCTGGTATTTCTACATCCTGGCACATTGCAAACATACATACATCCACCCATCCATACATACATGCATGCATGCATACACTTTATAGTAAGTAAATAAGTGTAACAAAATATTCAATATTTGAAAGAAATAAGACTGGAAAGATTTTCTGGCTCGATTGAGCTGAGCACTTCATGATTCTCTGCCATTAACAACTTCTCAGCTTGTGTTCAAGTGCAACTAGATGCACCAGTAGGCATTTTTGGGGTATTTGATTTTAGAAAACACTAGAATCTTTGAGGTTGTTCTTTTTTAAGTGCAGTATAATGTCTTAAATTTTACTTTTACTAGCATTCTATCTCTTCCATGTCATTTATAGTGTGACCCTAACTTTCTGTGTCGTTAAAACTTCTTCTGAGAATCTATGGTACCACGGATGCATAATTTTGCCTATTAATTGTTTGTTTGCTTTTTGAAAAACTGTAAATCTTAGTTGATCTTTGTTGTCTTCATTCTCTTTGTTATTTACCTGAGGAGAGATTTTGTTCTAATTTACAAGAAATTGTTCCTTGTTCTTCCACACCTGTACTTATTTGTTTATGTTGTATCTTTTCCGTTTTTTGTTCTTTTAAACTCTTCATACATTCCTCTATATTTATTACGAGCAAATCGCCCCCACCCCCATCCAATGGCCGGTGCTGAGTTGTCAAACATTTAAACCAAATTTTCTCAAAACAACTTGTCCGACCGTCCCATAGCCCTCCCCCTTTGAGAAACACTGATTTAACCTAAATTTGAGACACCAGCAAAAGAAGAAATAACGATAGACTTTTTTCTGTTCTAAAGAAAAACAATTTTATTCACACAAATATGCAACCGAAGAGTTTAAAGTACCAGTAACGATTAGGCTGTTGACTGGGAGAACACAAACATGGTTTAAACATGTTATTATTATTATTATTATTATCATTATTATTATTATTATTATTATAATTATTATTATTTCAATCGCAGTGAATTTGGTAGAATCAGTAGAATGTCAGGCTAAAAGTTTTATAATATTTATTGTGGAATTTTTCATTCTGAGTTCCAATCATGCAATGGTCAATTTTGCCTTTCGTTCTTCTTGGGTCGATAAAGTATAGAGCCGGATGCGTAACAGGGTTTTTACCATTGACTACACCCCTCCCCCAAATTTGTGGCTGTGTGCCGATGTAAGAAATCATTATTCTTATTCTTATTATTATTACAATTATTTTTATTATTAATATTATAATTTCTATTATTTTTATTATTACTATTATTATTATATTATTATTATTATTATTATTATTATTATTATTATTATTATTATTATATTATTATTATTATTATTATTATTATTATTATTATTACAATTATTATTTGTTTATTTTTTCTTTTATTATTTTCTGTTATTTCATTTTCTTTTTTCTTTCTTTCTTTTTTTTTTTGTTTGTTTGTTTTTCAAACCAAACCTTTTTGTATATCTAACTTCTAAAACCTGGTCAATTCAGGCGACCTTCGGTGCACCAGTTGACCTTTGACATTGGCCGCTCTGCTGTTTTTTGGTGTGAGACAGATTCAAAGACAGGCCGTTGTTTTAGAATGATTTAGGAGAACATGAAGAAAACTGAAAACTATGAGTCACCAACATGCTTGACGTCAGACCCTTTACCCAGGTAATCCCACCTGCCTACCTACCTGCCTACCTACCTACCTACCTACCTACCTACCTACGTACCAACCTACCTACCTACCTACCTACCTGCCTACCAACCTACCTATCTACCTACCTGCCTACCTACCTATTTACCTTTTTATCTACCTGCCTACCAACGTCTTTACCTACCTACCTGTCTCCTTACCTACTAAACCAATTAACAAACATACATTCTTAATTATGTTACAAATAGTTCTCTTAGAATTTCATATAATCTACCTCCTCCTCCTCCTCCTCCTCCTACTACTACTACTACTACTACTACTACTACTACTACTACTATTACTACTACTACTACTACTACTACTAATAATAATAATAATAATAATAATAATATTACTACTAATATTGCTAACATATCGTTGAGTTTAAAAATTAGTCACTTCGCATTTTCCCCCTCTCTCTCTCTCTCTCTCTCTCTCTCTCTTCATTCATGCTCTTTCTGAGATTAACCATTTAGTGAAGGCTGACCATTAACAGAATCAGGACGAGCTACAAGACTGCGAGAGAAAGATTTAGCAGCATCTTTATCCATCTGTACGTTCTAAGTTCAAATACCTCCGAGAGTCGACTTTGCCTTTCGTCCTTTCAGGATCAATAAATTAAGTACCAGTCAAGCACTGTACTTGTACTTGTACTTGTGACGGCGTTCACCCAGTGCGGGTTGAGCCGGCTTCTTCTCTGGTCCTAACAGCATCACGAACCGTGGCGGCCCAAGCTTGACGGTCCCGTGCGAGGTCACTGGAGATAGCAAGCCATTCGCGGTTCCATTTGCGCAGACCGACCACCTGTGGACTTGATAGTTCGGAGAGATCCTCCTTTATTGTCATTGCCCAGGTCTTCAGCTGTCTGCCTGTGTATTTGCGCCAGCTGGGAATTGGAGGTGGGAGAAGGACTGCGCAAATCAGCTCACCCTCTGAACGCTGAGTTGCATGACTGAACCACCATTTAAGCACCAGTCAAGCACTGGCATCGATGTAATTGATTATCGTCCTCCACCTAAATTCCAGGCCTTGTATCTATACCAGGAAGGATCATTATTATCAGAAAAGATTATTAACAGAAAGGATTATCAGAAAGGATTATTACTAGCAAGGATTATTGTTATCATCTAAATTATTATTAAGTTGACCTCGGTGGAATTTGAGCTCAGAACTTATGAATTCTGTCATAGTCAACTTTGCCGTTCATCCCTTCGGGGTCAATAAAATTAGTACCAGTCATAAACTGGAGTCAAGGTAATCAACTAGCCTCCTCCCTAAAAATTTCAGGCCTTGTGCCTATAATAGAAAGGATTATTGTTGCTGTTGTTACTAGAATAATCAGCATATCAAATGAAATGTGTTAAGATATCATTTCATCATTTAACATCCATTTTCCATGCTGGCATGAGTTGAACAGTTTGATTGGAACTGGTTAGGCCAGGAGCTGCATCAGGCTCTATTGTCTGTTTTAGCAGCAAGGTTTCTATGCTGGTTGACCTTCATGCTATCAACTACCTTGCAGAGTGTATATAAATATAAATATATATATATACATATAGAAAATAGTAAAAAGTGAAAAAACTACAGAAGGCTTGTTTTAAAAGGTTAAAAAATATATATTTGAGTCATTATGTCAGAAGAATGTTATAAATTTTTTTCATACAGTGACATAGTTTTTGAAGAAATGACTGGTTTCGTGTATAAGTTTTCAAATTTCTCAATTCATTGTAATGTATCATCTAGATGTGTTGCGTGCAACTACAAAACATTGTTATGATTTCGTTCGTTAACATTTCTTAACGAACGAAATCATAACAATGTTTTGTAGTTGCACACAACACATCTAGATGATACATTACAATGAATTGAGAAATTTGAAAACTTATACACGAAACCAGTCATTTCTTCAAAAACTATGTCACTGTATGAAAAAAATTTATAACATTCTTCTGACATAATGACTCAAATATATATTTTTTAACCTTTTAAAACAAGCCTTCTGTAGTTTTTTCACTTTTTACTATTTTCTATATATTCAACCACGTGCTTTCACACACCAACTTTCTCACCTATATTTACATATATATACATATATATATGTTGCGAAGACATGTTGGGGCAAGTGAAATCGAAATCGAAATTGAACCAATCCTATGACTGGCACCCGGCAGATGCCAGGACCCCTGGATTGGTGGTACGTAAAAAGCACTATCCGAATCGTGGCCGATGCCAGCGCCGCCTCGACTGGCTTCCGTGCCGGTGGCACGTAAATTGCACCA
Organism: Octopus sinensis; assembly: GCF_006345805.1. Classification (NCBI taxonomy): domain Eukaryota; kingdom Metazoa; phylum Mollusca; class Cephalopoda; order Octopoda; family Octopodidae; genus Octopus; species Octopus sinensis. The sequence continues at coordinate 14,762,268 of NC_043008.1, forward strand.
ATCCGACCGTGGCCGTTGCCAGCCTCGCCTGGCACATGTGCGGGTGGCACGTAAAAAGCACCCACTACACTCACGGAGTGGTTGGCGTTAGGAAGGGCATCCAGCTGTAGAAACATTGCCAGATAAGACTGGAGCCTGGTGCAGCCTTCTGGCTTCCCAGATTCCCGGTCGAACCGTTCAACCCATGCTAGCATGGAGAACGAACGTTAAACGATTGATGATGATGATATATATATATATATATATATATATACACACATACATATATATATACATATATATATAAACATATATATGCATATATATATGTATATATATACATATGTATGTATATATGTATATATGTATGTATATATGTATATATATATATATATATATATATATATATATATATATATATCATCATCATCATTTAGCATCTGCTTTCCATGATGGTATGGGTTAGATGGTTTGACTGTAACTCGTCAGTTGGAGAACTGCACCAAGTTCCAGTCTGGTTTTGTCATGGTTTCCACAACTGGATGCCCTCCCTAACGCCAACCACTCCAAGAGTGTAATCGATACTTTTTATGTGCCACTGGCATGAGTGCCAGTTATGCAACACCAGCAGCAGTGGCAACGTCTATGATCTAACTCGGTTTGATAGGTCTTCCAAGCATGGCGTACAGCCAGTGGCCTCAGTCACTTGTCATCATCTCCATGCGGCCCAGGGTTCGAAGGGTGCTTTTTACATGCCACCAGCATCAGTCATGACTATGATTTCACTTGACTTGGAAGGTCTTCTCAAGCACAGCATATTGCCAAAGGTCACAGTCACTTGTCATTGCCTCCATGGGGCCCAGCGTTCAAAGATCGTGCTTCACCACCTCGTCCCATATTTTCCTGGGTCTGCTTTTTCCACAGGTTCCCTCCACAGTTAGGGATTGGCACTTCTTTACACAGCTGTCTTTGCCCAATATGTATCATCATCATCATCATCATCGTTTAACGTCTGTTTTCCGTGCTAGCATGGGTTTGATGGTTCGACCAGAGTCTGGGAGGCCAGGAGGCTGCAGTCTGATCTGGCAGTGTTTCTACACCTGGATGCCCTTCCTAATGCCAACCACTCCATGAGTGTAGTGGGTGCTTTTTATGTGCCACCGGCACAGGTGCCAGGAGAGGCTGGCAACAGCCATGATCGGTTGGTGCTTTTTACGTGCCACTAGCACGGAAGCCAGTCAAGGCGGCGCTGGCATCAGCCACGTACGGATGGTGCTTTTTACGTGTCACCGGCACAGGTATCCAACTACAATTTCCATTTGATATTTATTTTGCTGTTGATGTACTTGACTCAGTAGGTCTCCTCAAGCACAACAGACCGTCCTGCGATCCAAGGCACTTTGGATGGACTGGGGCTTCTATGTGAAGCTGGTGCAGGAAATAGGAAATATATCATCATCATCATCATTGTTTAACATCTGCTTTCCATGCTAGCATGGGTTGGACAGTTCAACTGGGGTCTGGGAAGCCAGAAGGCTGCACCAGGTCAGTCAGATCTGGCAGTGTTTCTACAGCTGGATGCCCTTCCTAACGCCAACCACTTTGTGAGTATAGTGGGTGCTTTTTACGTGCCAGCTGTAGCTGGCAAACGGCCATGCTCGGATGGTGCTTTTTACATGCCACCGGCACGGGGGCCAGGCGAGGCTGGCAACAGCCATGATTGGATGGTGTTTGTTACATGCCACAGGCATGGAGGTCAGTCAATGCGGTGCTGGCAACGGTCACGTTCGGATGGTTCTCTTACGTGCCACCGGCACTGGTATCACAACTACAAATTCCATTGATGTTGATCGATTTCAATTTTCACTTGCCTCAACAGGTCTTCACAAGTGGAGTTTTGTGTCCCAAGAAGGAAGGTATGCACAGGTGGTCTGACAACGTTCCAGGTAGAGGCGACGGGTTATGGTCTCGGTCTCTGGTATATATATGTATATATAATACACCATCATTATCCTCATTGTTTCAGCGTCCAGTTGTCCATACTTGCATAAGTCAAATGGAAGCTTTGTCGAAGCAGATATTTCTGTGGCTCATTTCCTTTCCCGTCACAAATCGTCACCTGTTTCCAAGCAAGCTTTTATTTCCATCTAATTTAACAAACAAGAGAATTGGCAACAAGTGACACTGTTTATTTGAACAGTGATTCTTGGTGTACAGCCAGCATGCACATGTCACGATGGAAGAATACATTCTCACTTGCACACTCACACGTGTACATACAATGAGCTTCTACACATATAGTTATATGCTTGTATATATTTTATATATACCTTGTAAGTTACACCTAATAACTTACAAACTTCTAATTATTAAAGTGGAAAAATTATCAGAAAACCCATTCCTATTCAGTTTTTCAAATATATAATATTGTACCAAAGACTTTCTACTTCTTATTCTACTATATATATATATATATATATATATATATTATTTTATAGAAGGAGCTGGAAGCTAGCTTCCTGATGATTTCTTTTGAATGAAACAGTTCTAGTCCTGTAGAAGCTCCTTCTATAAAATAAATTAATTTACTCTGCTATGTATTGAGTACCTTATTTACTGTGGTTAACCCCGACTCAACCCGGGACCTACATATATATATATATATATAATATATATATATATATATATATATATTGGTAAAAACAGTAAGATAACAAAAAAGAAAGAGACCTCAATATTATGTAAATAGCGGAATTTATCTGTAAATATAATATGTGACAATTATTCAGTAGCCAAGATAGGCGCAGGAGTGGCTGTGTGGTAAGTAGCTTGCTTACCAACCACATGGTTCCGGGTTCAGTCCCACTGCGTGGCACCTTGGGCAAGTGTCTTCTACTATAGCCTCGGGCCGACCAAAACCTTGTGAGTGGATTTGGTAGACGGAAACTGGAAGAAGCCCGTCGTATATATGATTTGATTTTGATTTTGATTTTTCTAGTTTCAGCTAATGAGCTGTGGCCATGCTGGGGCACCGCCATTTGGTTTGCTACACGATTTTACCTCACGGATGCTTTTTAGCAAACGCCATCTGATGCATGAGAGAGTTCAATGCAGCTGTCCTCATCTGCACCTCCTGCCGTGAAGTTGGTTCATCTGGGACACCTGACAGAAAGAGATCCAGTCCTACTTTAAAGACATCCGCATCTACACCATGCAGGTCCCTCAGGTTCTTCGGGAGGATATTGAAGAGCTGTGGGCCTCTGAAGCCCAGGCTATCACAATATCTTGTCCTACATCTTGATGGCAAATTTGGAGTCCTTGGTACTACGCAGTGGCGTCCGGTTCTGGCATTTGTGTGACTCTCGATGCCAAAGTCTGGGACAAGTCCTTCCAGGATCTTCCAGATATATATTATGGCATATCTTTCCCGCCTACGCTCCAGGGAATAGAGCTTTAATCTCTTGAGTCTTTCCCAGTAGCTCATATGCTGCACAGAGGCTATCTTCTTCGTGTAGCTTCGTTGGATTGCCTCAAGTTCTATGATCAACTTGACACTGGATGGTGACCATAGCTGAGAGCAATAGTCAAAGTGGCCCAGGACAAGTATCTTCCAGAGGACCATCATGGTCTCTTGTTCTCTTGTTTTAAAGGTTCTAAGAATCCATCCAGCCAGCCGTCTACATTTCATTGTCAGTTTAGCAACATGTACATGAAAGGTCGCGTCATCACTCATGTGAATACCCAGGTCACGCACTGATTGTGCCTCTGGGATTGCAATCCCTCCGGGTCCAGTGTATTCATTGGGTATTGCATTCAGTTTTGCATGCTGATAGTATAAAGCTTGAAACTTTTCAGCATTGAACTGCATGGTATTCTTTTCAGCCCACTTGTATATTTCGTCCAGCTCACATTGCAGGTGCTTAGTGTCTTCAGGGTTCTGTATTGCCTGTGAAACTTTTGTATCATCTGCATAACTTGTGATTGTGGCTCTCTGCGTGGCTGAGGGCATGTCTGAGAGGACCATTATGAACAGTAGCGGTCCCAAAACAGTGCCCTGCGGAACACCGCTCACTATTTGCATGTTAATGGAAGTGGCCCCATTGGCTGCTACCACCTGACTTCTATTCTTCAGAAAGTCATGAAGCCATTCTCCCAATTTTCCAACTATGCCAAGATCACGGCTGACGTCGTCTTAGGCTAACGTCTCGGGCGTCCTGCCGAACGGTCCCGGAGACATCCACCTGCCGACTGCAAGCCCTCAATATATATATATATATATATATATATGTGTGTGTGTTTGTGTGTCTGTGTTTGTTCCCCTAGCATTGCTTGACAACTGATGCTGGTGTGTTTATGTCCCCGTCACTTAGCGGTTCGGCAAAAGAGACCGATAGAATAAGTACTGGGCTTACAAAGAATAAATCCCGGGGTCGAGTTGCTCGACTAAAGGCGGTGCTCCAGCATGGCCGCAGTCAAATGACTGATACAAGTAAAAGAGTATAAAACTCTGAGTTTCGGATGCCGAGGTGGAAATCCACACCACCATCTCTTCAGTTATCCAATGGCCTGATAACTGTTACATATATTTACAGATATATATATATATATATATATATATATATACATTGATAGAAATGGTAAAACAACAAAAGAATGAAAGAGACCTCAATATTATGTAAATAGAGGAATTTATCTATAAATGTAATATGTGACAATTATTCAGTAGCCATGATAAAACTCAGAGTTTTGGATGTCGGGGCGGAAACCCACGCCGCCATCTCTTCAGTTATCCGGCCATCGGAAATTTTCCAAGGGGTGGATAACTGAAGAGATGGCAGCGTGGGTTTCTGCCCCGACATCTGAAACTCAGAGTTTTATCATGGCTACTGAATAATTGTTACATATATATATATATATATATATAGCAATTAAGGACAACTACTCTTAGCGTATGGCGTGTATGTAGAATGCCTCCTGGCATGTATGTATAATGCCCTCTATATATAAATTATATATATATATATATAGCTTGATTGTGCAACCCTGCACTCATCAGTTATAATTAATTATGGTGACTGCTCTCTATGTTGGGAGTGAAAAGACACATCTAATATATATATATATATATATAAGTATGTCTGTGTGTGTGTATAAGTGCCCTGTATGAAATTCTCTTGAGTCTTTCCATAACTTCTGCTGATTAAAAATAAGAAAATGTAATTACGTTTATGTTTTGAGTTCTATCTATCCTGTTTATACCACTGAGCCTATATATATATATATATATATTATATATATTTATATATAAGTTCAGCAAAAATTTAGATTCAAATGAATATGGTACTTAATTTAGATGTACCAGAATTTTGTATGGTGTTATCCATAAAAATTTGTGGGGTGATTATAATCAAAATAAGCAACAAGAATGACTCCGGTAATTTGGTACAATCGTTGTAGTACGAAACGATTGTACCAAATTACCGGAGTCATTCTTGTTGCTTATTTTGAATATATTTATATATATATATATTTATATATATATATATATATATATATATATTTATATATATCATTCAGCATCATTTAACATCCATTTTCTATATATATATATACTCTTTTACTTGTTTCAGTCATTTGACTGCGGCCATGCTGGAGCACCGCCTTTAGTCGAGCAACTCGACCCCGGGGCTTATTCTTTTGTAAGCCCAGTACTTATTCTATCGGGCTCTTTTGCCGAACCGCTAAGTGACGGGGACGTAAACACACCAGCATCGGTTGTCAAGCAATGCTAGGGGGACAAACACAGATACACAAACATATACACACACATACATATGTATATATACATATATACGACAGGCTTCTTTCAGTTTCCGTCTACCAAATCCACTCACAAGGCATTGGTCGGCCCGGGGCTATAGCAGAAGACATTTGCCCAAGATGCCACGCAGTGGGATTGAACCCGGAACCATGTGGTTGGTAAGCAAGCTACTTACCACACAGCCACTCATGCGCCTATATATATATAAATATATATATATTTATACATACATATATTCATACATACACACGCACAGATACATATATATATATAATATACTCCTGTGTAAGTGTGCGTGCATGTGTGTGTGTGTGTGCATGCGTGTGTGTTAGATTTATTCATAGAGTTTTTTGCATACAGTTATAGTATCTTGAACAGATGACTCATGGGACAAATCTTGATGAAGGATTCTTATTATAAATTTTTGTACCATTTACATATAATCTTAAACAATCTTCACTGCTTCAATTTTATTTTACTCAATTCTTTTTTTTTCTTATTCTATATTTATTTGTTGGGATATTATTTTTTTTTTTACCTTTGTAAAATCATGTTCAAATCTCTGATGCATTCCTTCCAAGATAAAAATTTCTGATTTTTTGCCTCCTCCTAACCCTTGCATATTGCTGTCCAGTGAAGCATTACTGTAGAGATGTGCACCTGATAAATTAATTGAACAGCATTCAACAAATAGGTATGGCTAGTTTGCTTCCCAACCACATGGCTTTGGGTTCAATCCCATTGCATGGAACCTTGGGTGACTGTCTTCTTTTATAGCCTCAGGCCAACTAAAGCCATGTGAGTGGATATGGTAGACAGAAAGTGAAAGAGACCTGTTGTGTCATCATCATAATTTAATATCCATTGTCCATGCTGGCAGGGGTTGACCAGTTTGACCAGGGCCAGTAAAATGGAAGGCTGCTCCAGACTCCAGTCTGATTTGGCATGGTTTTCTATGTCTGGATGCCCTTCCTAACGCCAACCACTCTGAGAGTGTGATGGGTGCTTTTATGTGCCACTGGTATGTGTGCCATTTGTGTGATACCTGTATCTGCCATGACTGCAATTTTGCTCAGCTTGATGGGTCTTCTTCTCAAGCACAACATAATACCAAAATTCTGTGTCATTGCCTCTGTGAGGCCCAACTATCGAAAGGAACTTGGCCACTTTTGCCTCCGTGACCCCAACGCTTGAAAGGAACACAACCACTTTACATGACACCACCATCAGCCATGACTATGATTTCCCAGGTTTTCTCAAATGACTGAAACCAATAAAAGAATATATATACATATATATATATATATATATATATATATATATATATATATATATATATACATAGGAGTGGCTGTGTGGTAAGTAGCTTGTTTACCAACCACATGGTTCAGGGTTCAGTCCCACTGCATGGCACCTTGGGCAAGTGCCTTCTACTATAGCCTCGGGCCGACCAAAGCCTTTTGAGAGGATTTGGTAGACGGAAACTGAAAGAATCTATCGTATATATGTATATATATATGTATGTGTGTGTATATGTTTGTGTGTCTGTGTTTGTCCCTCCAACATCGCTTGACAACCGATGCTGATGTGTTTACGTCCCCGTAACTTAGCGGTTCGGTAAAAGAAGGAGCCCGATAGAATAAGTACTAGGCTTACAATGAATAAGTCCTGGGGTCGATTTGCTCGACTAAAGGCGGTGCTCCAGCATGGCCGCAGTCAAATGACTGAAACAAGTAAAAGAGTAAAGAATAAATATATATATGTTATACATGTGCATGTTTGTATGTATATATGCACACACAAGCACTTGTTAGTGACACACCCGAAGAAATAGTACTCAACACAGCATGGATGAATAAACATTCTTGGGCTATTATCACGTGACACCAGTGTACATTTGCCTGGTTTTGTGGTATGTCTTTAATTATAGAAATGTTAAAGTTGCCAAAATCTCTAAATATATATTTTAAAAAATTGAATCTGGAACCTATGAATTCTGTAAAAAAAAAGATTAATTACAAATACAAAATTGGAAAATTCTATATATAAAGAAGATATTGCTAAATCACGTGAAATATTTCTAAAAATATTTAAATCAGTAAAGGAAAAAAATTATCTAACAAAACAATACAGTAGATGTAGACAGCAGAAATATACAGCCTGTGGATTTCATTATAAAATTTGATTAGGAAATTTCTGTGAAATGAAAAATATACTATACAGAAAATTTGTAAAGTATTGAACATGGTGTTGGGGTGGCTGTGTGGTAAGTAGCTTGCTTACGAACCACAGGGTTCTGGGTTCAGTCCCACTGCATCGCACCTTGGGCAAGTGTCTTCTACTATAGCATCGGGCCAACCAAAGCCTTGTGAGTGGATTTGGTAGACGGAAACTGAAAGAAGCTCGTCAGCTCGAAACGTAAAACCCTCCTTCTTCCCTTCCTTCCTGAGCGTCCAATAATACTATACTTGTTCCACGTCCTCGCATTGTTGTGTTTTCTCTTGGTGTTTTCATGTTTGGATTAACTATATATATGGTTTAAAATAAGTCAAAACATAAAAATTGAGGTGAAAGAACAACAAACAGGGTGTATAAGTTTTATGCTCTGGAAAAATGGAAGAAGTCTTTAATGTTTTGAGCCTATGCTCTTATACAGAGAGGATGGGAGGGTAGAGAAAATGATGGGGTGAAAATAAATGTGTATATAATCAGACAGACAGATAGATAGAGACCAACAGACAGATAGATAAACAGATAGATAAAAGATGGACAGACAGACAGATAGATAGATAGATAGTTAGACAGATAGACAGACACACACACACACACATAAATGACCTTTTTATCTTTGCTTAACTTTAACCATATTACTGCATGAGAATGCTCCTATGCTTCATAGTTTTCTGGTAATTGTTGGTCTAGTTTTTTTGTTGTTGCTACGGTTGTACTCATTACTGCTGCTCATTGCTTTCCTATTACATCTGACCTCACTCCAAACTCTTATGGCTATCAAGTATTGATTTCATTTTTATTTAATACTAAATTTCTTTTTTTTTTGTCCATTTCCATGTGAATATGATTTTTTAGAAAGAAAGAGTAATATCATCTTAAGCGTTTACTTAAGTATCATAACTATCTTGTTTCATTCTCCCTTCCTTGTACGTATATAATTCTCTCTCACTTTCCCTATCATTATTACCATCGATATCATTATCACCATCACCATCACCACCACTACCACCACCACCACCATCATCATCATCATCATCATCATCACTGTCACCATGTTGGGTCTGCATTACGTGTTTTAATGAACTAAAAATATTTTCCCCTGAATATGTGCTGCTGAAATTGGAATGCATCTTTTGTGCCATCACATATGATACGTTATAAATCTGGGGTCTCCTGGAAGATTTAAGCTAACCTTCACACATTCACCTGGTAAATTATTCAAGACAGTTAGGTGAACTTGGACAGCATAAAATAATGGTTCTATGATCAACTATGTTGACTTGTTAACATATGGAATTTTCTCTTCTGTTGGACTGCATGATTCTGCTAATAACACAAATGATAATGGTAAAACATTGCTAATGCTAAACAGCTTCTATGATGTCAGCATTGGTAATGCTTTCTTCATTCACAAATTAATCCATAAGACAACATAGATTTCGTTTTTGGATTTGGTTTGCAAGATTCTTTATATGAGTTTGTGTGTTGAAGCATATTCTGTTGTGTCTGGGGAGAGTCATTTTCTTTTTGTACCTTATAATTTAACACTCTCACCAGTAAGAAATAAGTGGAAATTTTACCGGTGAGTGTGTTACATTATAAGGCACAATAAGAAAATGACTCTTCCCAGACACAACAGAACATAGATTTCACCTAGCAGAAAATACACAGCGGATGTGATTGAGTACATTTGCATCATTATGAGGTGTTGTTCATTACTACAAGACATTAGTACATGGTGTGGCGCAGATGCAGGTTCGGATCATAACTTTTTCATGAGCAAGTTTTGTTTTAAATGAAAAAATAAAAACTGAAAATATCGAATGCAGTGTGCCCATGGGCAATAGAAAAACTTAAGCTGTGAGATATTTCAACCCAGAGGCACAATGCCTAGTGGTTAGAGCAGTGGACTCGCGGTCGAGGGATCATGGGTTTGAATCTCAGACCGGGCGATGTGTGTGTTTATGAGCGAAAACACCTAAGCTCCACGCGGCTCCGGCAGAAGATAATGGTGAACTTCTGCTGACTCTTTCGCCACAACTTTCTCTCACTCTTGCCTCCTGCATCTTGCAGCTCACCTGTGATGGACCAGCATCCCACCCTGGTGGGGAACCTATACGCCAAGAAACCGGGAAACTGGCCCTTATGAGTCAGGCATGGCTCGAGAAGGAACAAACAACAAAAAAAATATTTCAACCCAGTTCTATGAAGTGACAAAGAAAATGTTCCAACTCCAAAAATTAGTAAAAGATGGTAAAAAATCATGAGGAACACTGGAGATTGTTTTAGTGAGTCATTCTGGCCTGCATAGCTGTGCTGGGTAGACGAAGGGGAACCACCACCATTACTTGAAAGGTTGGGTCTAATTAATGCTGATGGTATTTGCTATAGAGCCTAATTAAATAAGGAAGTGAGAAAAGAAGTTTATGGAATTGTTGCTTCTGTTAGCAATAAAAAATTTCTCTATTTGTCTGAAAGGCTGATTGTACAAGTAAATATAAGAAGTGTGTTGTGGTGTATGGCAGTGAAATATGAGCATTGAATGTAGATGATATGCAGGTCTTGTAGAGAAATAAGACAAGGACAATCTTTCTGATGTATAATGTTAACATGCATGAGGAACTGAGCAAAGTTGAGTTTAAGAAAATACTTTGATAGAAAGACATCAAAGTATGTAGGAGTGGTGACTGCTTTGTTATGGACATGTGACATAATGTGAAAAGATAATGATTGATTGGAGACAAAATGTTTTAGATTGTTGGTGGAAAATGTTCATAGAAGAGGAAGGTCACATTAGTATTTGTGAAAAAATAATGTGATTTTAGGATGGTGAGCTTTAGAGATGATGGGAGGTGAAGTCAAGCAGAGAAACATTATGTAGTCTGTAACAAAGACTACAATGACAGAAAAAGTGATCTGATGCCATCAAGGGAATCAGTTCAGATGTGTTTGTAAGAGATATGTGTCTGCATCAGCAATGATAATGGGTTGTTGAAGTCATCAAATTTCATAGCCAAAGTTGAGTGGCATAAGTTCCTGCAGCTAGTTGACTTTAGCTGTGTCACAACCACTGGTCAGTTAAAAAAACAACCCATCTATAGACTAGATATGGTCTGTCAGAGAAAAGACACCAAAGACAAAATTGTTAATGAGATTCCTATATGTTGTTTATCTAAAAATGTTTACAACTGTGATTCTAATGTGTTAGACATCTGCTGTTTCTATTGTGTTTTCTCTGGTCAATTAGCTTAATGTTTTTACCAGAATTCTAAAGGGTTGGTCACTAATGTCATCAATCCTTGACAGAATTTTGTGTAGTGTTCATAATTATTTTCACATCTGAAAACAGTGATTACAGTTTGAACTCTTAGACAGTCAGTTAATGTTTGGGACTCGGCCAATGTTTCTGCTACAAATCTAAGCCATAGCAACTGAGAAAACAAACATAGGTGCAGGAGTGGCTGTGTGGTAAGTAGCTTGTTTACCAACCACATGGTTCTGGGTTCAGTCCCACTGCGTGGCACCTTGGGCAAGTGTCTTCTACTATAGCCTCGGGCCGGCCAAAGCCTTGTGAGTGGATTTGGTAGACGGAAACTGAAAGAAGCCCGTCGTATATATGTATATATATATATATATATGCGTGTGTGTATTTGTGTGTGTCCCCCTAGCATTGCTTGACAATCGATGCTGGTGTGTTTATGTCCCCCGTTACTTAGCGGTTCGGCAAAAGAGACCGATAGAATAAGTACTGGGCTTACAAAAGAATAAGTCCCCGGGTCGAGTTGCTCGATTAAAGGCGGTGCTCCAGCATGGCCGCAGTCAAATGACTGAAACAAATAAAAGAATAAAAGAGTAAAGAGTCTAGAAATATTTATGATTATAATAATAATAATAATAATAATAATAATAATAATAATCAATTATTTCCCAAATGAGTTGATGTAATGTTTAATTCCATAAAGACATAATTAGACTCTATTAAACTTATATTAACTCTATTTAACTTTGGTTGATAGCCGAATCATTTCATTAAAAAGATTAAATTATTAATTCATATTCTGTGTGTTATCAGATGTAATTATCATTATGGTACCAACTTGTTTACTGATGTACTATCAATTCTGTTGGATATTTGGTTTATTTTGATTATAAAAAACAGGAAAACAACTTGTTGATGTCTATGTACACTAATAGATTATAAAGTGTTGATGACAACAAAACGTAATGGGAATTATTTATTGATTCCAAAAAAAAAAATAATAATATTTGGACATTTCCTACCAAATCATAATACTTTGTTCTATGTTTTATAGTTTTATGTAGTGGACTCTGTCGCGGTGAAGTCTGCTAGAAACTAACTCAATCCATTATAAATTTCTATTTCTTACTTCAGACACTTTGTACCACTTATCTCACCAATCCTATCAAGATAGGCTTGACTAGTACACTATATCACATTGTTTCTGCATATAAACCTGTGGGCATATACCACTATTATATATATATATATATATATATATATATATATATATATATATATATATATAGGCATAGGAGTGGCTGTGTGGTAAGTAGCTCGCTTACCAACCACATGGTTCCAGGTTCAGTCCTACTGCATGGCACCTTGGGCAAGTGTCTTCTACTATAGCCTCGGGCCGACCAAAGCCTTGTGAGTGAATTTGGTAGACGGAAACTGTATATATATATGTATGTGTGTGTATATGTTTGTGTGTCTGTGTTTGTCCCCCCAACATCGCTTGACAACCAATGCTGGTGTGTTTACGTCCCCGTAACTTAGCGGTTCGGCAAAACAGACCGATAGAATAAGCACTAGGCTTACAAAGAATAAGTCCTGGGGTTGATTTCCTCGACTAAAGGCGGTGCTCCAGCATGGCCACAGTCACATGACTGAAAAGAGTAAAAGAGAATATAGGCTAAATATGGTCTGTCAGAGAAAAGACACCAAAGACAAAATTGTTAATGAGATTCCCATATGTTGTTTATCTAAAAATGTTTACAACTGGGGATATACATATGCATATACATAGTTTACTGTTCTGTTAAAATCAACAACAAAAATGTACTCCATCCAATGAGAGATAGATATCGTTTAATGTACATTGTATAAAGATAAGAGCTACTGACAGTTTCTTGTTATGGAAACGTGACTAGACAGGGTTTTATAACATGCCTTGTGTCTCCAAGATTATAATGTGCCTTGTGCATCCAAGCCTGAAGATTGCTTGAAGACACAAGGCACATTATAAAAACTTGCCTAGCCACATATCTTCATGGCATGAAAACTATTAGTAGCTCTTATCTTTATGCAGCGTACATTAAATGATATACATATATAACTGACCAGCCATATTTGACCATCATCTACTAACCATTGTCATCAAGGAAGCCTCTATGTAGTAACTTCACCTGCTAGAAATAGCTGACAAGTCTCCCTCGTCATTAAAAAAAAATAGGAAGGGCACATTGGGTAATGTAGTCCAAGATAGTCAGTACCCAAGATAAAGACTGAATGGTCACAGCTAGAATGCTTTTCATCAAATACCTCTTTAATTAAGGATGATGTGAGCTAAACGACAATTACAATTGTTTGGTCCCCATCATCTAATTAATGTTCCTTTTCTTTTTATAATTGGCCTCTAATTTTACTTCTCTCGTTTGACTCTTCTTATTAACTGTCATTTGACTGATATTAAATAACTAATTTAATCTACATCATCTGAATTATGTCCTAATAGTTTCCTCCTTTATTGACCCCTCTCATTTGATCTCTCTTACTTGACTCACTCATTTGACTTCTCTCATTCAATTCAGCCCTCTCATTTCAACCCTCTCATTTCACACCCTCTTATTTGACCCATTCTAATTTGACCCCTCTCATTTGACTCCTTTCATTTGACCCCTCTCGTTTGACTCCTTTCATTTGACCCCTCTCATTTGATTCCTTTTATTTGATCCCTCTCATTTGACTCCTTTCATTTGACCCCTCTCATTTGACCACTTTCATTTGACTCCTTTCGTTTGACCCCTCTCATTTGATTCCTTTTATTTGACCCCTCTCATTTAACCCCTCTCATTTGACTCCTTTCATTTGACCTCTCTCATTTGACTCATTTCATTTGACTCCTTTTATTTAACCCCTCTTATTTGATCTTTTTTACTTGACCCACTCTCATGTGACTCCTCCCTCTCATTTGACCCCTCCTACTTAACTCTTCTCATTTGATCTCTTTTACTTGATCCAATCTCATTTGACTCCTCAACATTTGATCCCCCTTATTTGATCTTCATCAGGTACCCACAGTTTCATATAACCATCACCATCACCATTAACACTTAACCTATATCAAATAACACTAGTCATTATAATTTGATCCACATCATTTGAACTGTGTTTATGTAGTCCCCCCACCTAGACCTTCATCATATCCCATTGTTTGACCTCTCTCAAATTATCCACCATTTGACCTGAATCAAGTTCTTAAAGTTTCATATAATAACCTAGCATGAGTTGACCAATGTCAGTCAAGCTTCTCCTTTCACATCTCTGATTCTTTTCTTCTCTGCATTCCAGCCTCGGTCTACTGTCGTTAGCTGCACTGGTTCTCGTTGGTCTGTCACTACAGCTGCTGTTTGTGCTGTACCAGGAACAGAATGCAGTGCAGCTGGGCCATGTCTACCTGTTCAACAGTACCAGTAATTACAACGACCTCCTGGAAGTGACAACTGCGCTCACCACCCTAGTCATCATGCTCAACGCGTGTTGCCTTATGGTGTGTGCAATGCAGTGTTTTTTCGCTTCCAAGATACTTAACGTCAATCAGGGAGACCAAAGGTGAGTGGACATACTTCCTTACGCTTGGATTGGGTGTATTTGTGTATGGGTGTATGTATGAGCATGTATGCGTGCGTATGCATGTGAGGATGTGTTTGTCTTTGTGTGTGCCTGTAATTTGCTGTTCTTGTTAACGATTGATGTTAACATGATTTGTTGTTGTTGTGTTTGCTTCTACAGTTGTTCACATGTCATCATCATCACCATCATCATCATTGTTTAACGTCCGTTTTCCATGCTAGCATGGGTTGGACTGTTCGACCGGGGATCTGGGAAACCAGGAGGCTGCACCTGGCTTCAGTCTGATCTGGCAGTGTTTCTACAGCTGGATGCCCTTCCTAACGCCAACCACTCTGTGAGTGTAGTGGGTGCTTTTTACGTGTTACCGGCACAGGGGCCAGAGGAGGCTGGCAAACAGCCACAATCAGTTGGTGCTTTTTACATGCCACCAGCACGGAAGCCAGTCGAGGCGGCACTGGCAACAGCCATGTTCGGATGGTGCTTTTTACTTGCCACCGGCACTGGTATCACAACTACAATTCCCATTTGATTTTTTGATCGATTTCGATTTCACTCGCCTCAACAGGTCTTCGCAACGTTGTTGTTTATGCTGTTTAGCCCCAGGTCTATCCATCATTAGTGGAGGTGTGTGGCTTAGTGGTTAGTGTGTCAGATTCACAATCACAAGATTGTGGTTTTGATTCCTGGACCGGGTGATGCGTTGTGTTCTTGAGCAAAACACTTCATTTCATGTTGCTCCAGTCCACTCAGCTGTAGAAATAATTACCACTAATGGATGTGTGTCGCTTAATGGTTGGGATGTTGGATTCCCAACCATAAGACCATGGCTTCGATTCCCCCAAAATTGCAAGCCTTGTGCCTATAATTGAAAGGCTTATTATTATTTTACTAATTAAATGGGGAGGGAAGATCTGCTCACATGATACTTTGTTTTTGTCTGGGCCTCAGAGATTAAGGGGAGAAAAGAAGGAAATTCTCAAGCCAAAGACTTAGCCTGAATGTTTTAAAACTGAGGGAATTCTACAAAAGTTACCCAAGGTGATGTTAAACTGGGTGAAGAATCATGTCATCCATCAAAGACCTCCTGTTACAAGGTCCAGTCCTTGTGGCAGCAGTGTGGTGATTTGTGTACTTCAATGACCCTGAGCATGTCCAGTAAGTTTACTGTCACCAATTCACCTATTTTTTTTATTAATAAAATAGTTTTTTAACTATCAATGGTAAGATACTGTTTATGTATTTTCTTGGTAACCTTTCCTCGCAGTAAACTTTTCTTATGGTGAACTTTCTTCATAGTGAATTGATGGAGGCAAACTTTCCCTGTGGTGAACTCTGAGTTTCACAGAGGCTATGACGAAAGACCGGGACCTCTGGAGATATGCTGTGACTTCAAAGACCCAACAAATGAAGTGAATTCATGGCTCGCAGACAGCCTGCTGTGTTAACCTTGGATCGTAGAGTGACCCACTGTTCTCGAGGAGACCTATTGAGTCAAGTACATCAACATCAAAATAAAAATTCAAATTGAAATGGAAATTGCAGTTAAGACACCCGTGCCGGTGGCACGTAAAAACCACTGTCCGAACGTGGCAGATGCCAGCGCTGTCTGGCTGGCATCCGTGTTGGTGACATGTAAAAGCACCAACTGATTGTGGCTGTTTCCCTGTGGTGAATTGATGGCAGTGAACTTATCTGTAATTGACCCTGAGAGTAATGCCACCCTCCTGATGGAGGGCTTCCTATCCTGGACAGGTCAAAGGATAGGAGCCTGACTAACATGGACCACCTCTTCCAAAAGTAAAATATAGATTTGTGTAGGGCCAACACTCCTACCTGGAGAAAAAAAAATGCAAATTTATTGAAGCAGCAATCATGATTCAAAAATGCTAAGACCTGAGAGAGGAATGCTGCCCCTTGGAAATATATTATGCAGTGCAGAGAAATCTCAAAAGAAGCCACAAATCTAATAACCCACAAGAGAAGCAGAAGAGAGGATACCGTAAAAATAACTGGAGGTGAGATACTAAGGCAGAACTGAAAAAGCAGGGATCAACTACAGAGGTGCAGAAAAGACTGTCCAGAGTTGAGAGCAGAGAAGAAGAGTTATTACACTGACCTATGCTTCATTGGTAAACTTATACTTTCTCAACTCATACCGGCTCATATGGGCCGGTTTGCATGGCATATATATTCCCCACCTGGATGGGATGCCAGTCCATCGCAGGATGACTCCTTTTTGCCAGCTGAGTGGACTGGAGCAACATGAAATGAAGTGTTTTGCTCAAGAACACATCATGTCACCCGGTCCAGGAATTGAAACCACAATCTTATGATAATAAGCCCAACACCCTAACCACTAAGCCACATGCATCCACATGCTTCATAGGGAGTGAAGAGCATCAGTAAGTAAGTACCCAAAAACCTAAAGTGCAAAGGACCGAAATAAACATCACGAGGTATCTCACCTGACAGCAAGCGAGCTGGCAGAAACGTTAGCACACTGGGTGAAATGCCTAGCGGTATTTCGTCTGCCGCTAAGTTCTGAGTTCAAATTCCGCCGAGGTCGGCTTTGCTTTGCATCCTTTCAGGGTCGATAAATTAAGTACCAGTTACACACTGGGGTCGATGCAATCGACTTAATCCGTTTGTTTGTTCTCTCTGTGTTTAGCCCCTTGTGGGTAGTAAAGAAATAGGTATCTCACCTGACACTTGTTGTTCTGCCAAACCCCTACCCTGTGCTACTACTTGACTTTTTTTCACCCCAGCTGTATGGAAGACAAAGTTAACCTTAGCAAAATCAAATATTGGCTTCAAATTTTAGCACAAGGCCAGCAGTTTCGGGGTGTAGCAAGACCAAGTTGATTAAATCAACCCCAGGGCCCAACTGGTACTTATTTTATCAACAACGAAAAGGATGAAAAGCAGAGTCAACCTCAGTGGAAGCAAAATCAAATATCGCATGACATTTTGTTTTACGCACTAATGACTCCACTTATTTCCTAGTGAATACCAGTAATACGCTGGAACTCTCTTTCTCTCTCTTTTCTCTTTTACTTGTTTCAGTCACCCGACTGCGGCCATGCTGGAGCACCGCCTTCAGTCGAGCAACTCGACCCCTGGGACTTATTCTTTCGTAAGCCCAGTACTTATTCTATTGGTCTCTTTTGCCGAACCGCTAAGTGACGGGGACTACCGCTAAGTGACGGAACTGAATCAGTCTATATATGTTACTTGACAGTCAACTTGTAATAAATATTTTAGTTTTCTTTTTGTTATTTATTTATTTATTTGTTTTCTTTGTTTTTTTCTCTTCAGAGCTTTTAAGTACCTGAAAGAATGTTCTAGTAGTCGTTTTATTGCTGTGACGGGCTTCTTCGTGTCAATCCCGACGTTTCTTGTGGGTAAGTGTCAAACCAAAGACCAAACACTTCATCATCTTTCTTTCTTCATAGTTACCACTTTGTAATGTACACACACCCCCAACACACACACACACACACCAAGCACACATACGCACACACACCTCAACACACTTACACACACATCCAAGCACACATATGCACACACACACCAACACACACACACACATCCAAGCACACATATGCACACACACCTCAACACACTTACACACACATCCAAGCACACATATGCCCACACACACACACACACATCCAAGCACACATACGCACACACACCCCAACACACACCAACACACACACCTCAACACACTTCCCAATACACACACACCCAAATAAACACATACACACACCCAGCATACATACACACACACACACCCATCACACATACACTCACATCCAAGCACACACACTCAAGCACACACCTCAACATACACACCTCAACACACACACACCAACACACACACCTCAACACATACAAATCCCAACACATACACACACACACACACACCAACACACTTCCCAATATACACACACCCAAATATACACATACGCATACCCAACACACATACACACACACCCAACACACATCCCAACACACATACATCTCAGCACACACACAAACACACACACACACCCAACACAAACACACATACTGCCTTATATATGGTATTTCCTACCAGCCGTCTTTAACTCTAACTCCAGCTACTCCTCCTCCTCCTCCTCCTCCTACTACTACTGCTGCTGCTATTACTACTACTGCTGCCGCTACTACTACTACTACTACCTGCATCACAAAAGCAACAAATGCAATTATAATATGGCCAAAATGTAGCCCCAATCATTGCTAGTAATCCCATCAGTCCACCACCACCAGTACCTCTCCCTCCACCATGGCTATGTTGTTACTGTTTATTCTTAGTTCAACCCTGAATGAGTAAACCTACGAGGAAAAACATACCAATTATGACCACCCTGTCTTTTTTCCCGTGTGCAGAAGACCCACAACCATAATTTTGGTGATGGCATTGGTGATAGTAGTATTGCTGATGGTCATTGTGGTGGTGGTGGTGGTTGTGGTCGTTATCATCATCATGGTGGTGGTTGTCATCATGGTTGCGGTCGTGGTAGTGGTGGTGGTCGTCGTCGTCATCGTTGTCATCGTCATGGTGGTGGTGGTGGTCGTCGTCGTCGTCATTGTCATCATAATGGTGGTGGTCGTCATCATGGTTGTGGTCGTGGTGGTCGTCGTCATCATGGTTGTGGTCATGGTGGTCGTGGTGGTCGTGGTGGCCGTCGTCGTCATCGTCATGGTGGTGGTCGTCATCATGGTTGTAGTCGTGGTCATGGTGGTCGTGGTGGTTGTGGTGGTGGTCGTCATCATGGTTGTAGTCATGGTGATGGTGGTCGTCATGGTTGTGGTCATGGTGGTCGTGGTGGTGGCCATCAAAACAATACTATAAATAGAATAAATCCATGAATTAACCAAAATCTCTATTAATAGATTACTGCAGTATCTCGTGTGTTTAATTATTACTGGCCAAACATTTCACTGGAATAGAATTATTGGAATTCCTTATGAATTTATTCTTTGAAACACAATGGAAACGTTTATATTCTTTGTTCATATCCTTCTTTTAAAATTTTAAAATTTTACTTCCATTTAAATGACACACTGCAACAGAAAACATTGCAAAAGAATTCCAGCCAAAATATTCTATATTTTCTGTATATCATTGTCGTTGTCTTCGTCATCGTCATCATCATTGAATGTCCATTCTGCTTGCTGACATGGGTTGGATGGTTTGACAGGAGCTAGCAAGCTGCATCGGGTTCCAACTGTCTGTTTTGGCATGGTTTTCTACAGCTGGATACCCTTCTGTCAACCACTTTACAATATGTACTGGGTACTTTTTACATGGCACATTTATGTATATTGATACATTAATATATATTATTTATATATATATATATATTAATAGTTATCGCCAAGCTAATATGGCAGTCCAGAAAAATAGGACAAATGCTGCCGTTGATTAGCTGGAAGAGGCCATCGCCTCCAGCTAGCTATGTGACACACAAACCTGTGTCCATTATAACCTTGGAACAGGGGAGGTCAGCAGCTTCCCCTTGCTGGATAGCACAGGATGAAATATGAAGGTGGTTGAGATTTATACTGTACTCTACTACGTTCTTAACAGAATATAACATATATATATATATCACACCCACTACACTTATGGAGTGGTTGGTGTTAGGAAGGGCATCCAGCTGTAGAAACTCTGCCAGATCAGATTGGAGCCTCGTGCAGCCATCTGGTTCGCCAATCCTCAGTTAAAGTGTCCAACCCATGCTAGCATGGAAACCGGATGTTAAACGTTGATAGTAGTAGTAGTAGTAGTGGTGGTGGTGGTGGTGGTGGTAGTAATAGTAGCAGCAGCAGCAGAAGCAGCAGCAGCAGCAGAAGCAGCAGCAGCAGTAGTAGTAGTATCATCTTGCTGCAGCACATCTGCAGCAACTAATTGCGTTTTGCTGTTAAGAGTTTTTTCATTTTACGTCTTAAAATTTAATTTTCATTTCATTAGCCACTAATTTAGTAAATAACCCTGCAATGCTAATTTATTTTTTTAAGTAACAAGATCATTGTAAAAAAAAAATCTCTGTGCAATTTTAAACCATACAGATTTTAAAGTAAGCAAGGACTTTTGTAACAACATTGGGTTTGATTAAAAAGAAATTAGAAATTTAAAAGTATTCTTTAAGTTTGTGATTTTTTAAAGATTTGTTGATTCGAAACTTGTTGAATGCTATACCACCATTTCGATGAATTTAAGGGAACACGCAGGCAGAAAAACAGGATAATACCTGTCGGGTGCCACATAAGAGTGCCCATTCAGTGCCATGTAAAAGTGTTCATGCAGTGCTATATAAAAGCACCCACAACACTCTGTAAAGTGGTTGGCATTAGGAAGGGCATCCAGCTATAGAAACCATGACAGATCGGACTGGAGTTTCGTGCAGTCTCCACTCAACTTGACAGCTCTGGTCACACTGTCCAACCTATGCCAGCATGGACAACAGACGTTAATTGATGATATATATGTGTGTGACGCCACATAAAAGCACTCAACAAACTCTGTAAAGTGGTTGGTGTTAGGAAGGGCATCAGCTGGAGAACCCAAGTCAAATCAGACTGGAGTGTGGTGCAGCCCCACTAGCTTGCCAGCTCTGGTCAAACTGTCCAACCCATGCCAGCATGGACAATGGATGTTAATTAATGATGATGATGATGATGGCCAGTGGCATGTAAAATGCACCATTCAAGCGTGGTCATTGCCAGTACCACCTGACTGGCTCCTGTACTGGTGGCAAGTAAAAAGCACCATTCGAGTGTACTCGTTGCCAGTGGTGCCTGACAGGCCCTCATGCTGAGGGCATGTAAAAAATACCCACTACACTCTTGGAGTAGGAAAGAAGCAAATGTGCTCACAGCGAATGTGCACGCATGTCCATGCACACACACATGTGCACTCCCACACACTCGTGCCTATGTGCATATGCTCGTCCACACTTGCTTGCACACCCACACATTTTCCAAAAATGTGTGGATGCACATATGTGTGTTTCGGGCGAGTGTGGATGAGCATATGCACATATATTTACATATATATACAGGTTGGACTTCTTTCAGTTTCCGTCTACCAAATCCACTCACAAGACTTTGGTTGGTCTGAGGCTATAGAAGACATTTGCCCAAGGTGCCATGCAGTGGGACTGAACCTAGAACCATGTGGTTGGGAAGCAAGCTTCT
>NC_043008.1:14789400-14794400 GCF_006345805.1 Octopus sinensis
TGGAGGTAGTAGTGTAAAATAGTTGATATTTTCTTTATAAACAATTTGCTTTGGTAAAGATTTGTAAACAATACAATTTTTTTTTTTAAATTGTTAATCTTATTATATTGTTTATGAATATTCACTCACTGTTATATTCTTGTTATTATTATTCATAATAATAATAATAATGATAACTATAATAATGTGTACATAAATATTCATATGTGTGTATGCATGTATATATAATATATATATCTATATATACATGCACATATTCAAATATTTGTGTGTGTGGTGTGTATATACATATGTATGTATGTGTATATATATATATATATATATATATATTAATATATATTTCAATGCAGACAAATAGCGACACGTACATAAAAATTACTACGCAGATATATACAAATATTTGTATGTATGTATGAGTGTGTGTATATATCATATATATATATATGTATATGTGTGCGTGTATACACATAAATATACATATATATATGCATACATAAACACACACACATGCATATATATATATATATATATATATATATATATATATATACATATGTATGTATGTAGGTATGTATAAAACTATGAAATACTTTGTATGCATACACAAATACTCACATTTCACATCTGTCTTATCTATTAAGCTGTTACATTGTTGATGAACAGTTATATACACCCTATGAACTGTTCATTGCAAGGCGAAACATTTTCTGCCATATTGATTAATCTTATTAAAGACAAAGACGAAAACAAATTAAAAATTTTGAAAGAAGCCATGTTTGAAAAAAAAAGCATAAATAAAATAAATAAAAACAAAATTTTAAAAAGTAGAGGGTGTGGTGGAATAATGAATTTCAATGTATGTGTGTATGTGTATATTTTGCATGTATGTGTGTGTGTGTGTATGTGTGTGTGTGTGTGTGTGTCCCATTCAATGAATGCTTCTTTGATGTGAATCTTGAAGTAATGGAAACATAGTCAACAACTTTTAACAATGTGTGTGTGGGTGTGTGTGTGTGTATATCTATACATATATATATATATATAACTTTCTTACAGATCATTATTACCGCAGGGCAAAATTCACACACACACATATGATGTATATATAAATGTGTTTGTGTGTGTATACAAATTTATATACATATGTATATATATATATATATCTGTATATATATATAATATATATCTGTATATGCATATATATATATATATATCTGTATATGCATGTATATATATATATCTGTATATGCATGTATATATATATGTATATATATATAAATATATATGCATGTGCATGTATATATGTATTGGTATATATATATGCACGTAAGCATATATACACATATATATACATAAATATGTGCATTGAAGACAAGACACAACTGTGTTCAGATTTTATCTAATCTGTTTTTATGAAAGATTTTTCATACGCTTCCTTCTTTGTCCTTTAAATTTAGTTTTGGAACAAAAACCGTTTCCAATTCCATTCAAGTTTCAAGACTTTCTGGTTGAAAAACAATGATATTGGTGCATTTCTGCCACATTTTGTAGCCGGCATCAAAGAGCCATGGCAAATACTTTGAAACTGATAAGATATTTGAATGTGTGTGATTGTGTCTCTCTCTCCATCTGTGTATATATATATAATATCTTATATAATTATATATATATATATATATATATAATATATATGTATATATATATATATATCTATATGTAATGTATGTATGTATGTAATATATGTATGTACTATATATATATATATATATAATATCTATATAATATATATATGGGGAACAGTTTTGGTTTATACATGTTTCATTAAACATGTGGCTATGTTCGAATTTTCTTTTAGATTTTAGATTTTTCAAATTTTCTTATTAGCTTTTTTACCGTTTCGTTCTGGACATTACAGTTTCTAAATTCATATCTGATGAAGGAAAAATATATACGTGGTAAGTTTTTGGAAGATGCTCTGAGCCTTTTCTAGAAACGGTGGATATAGATTTAGGAATTCTACCTATTCCAAACCAACAGTTAAAAACCTTGTAACAAAAGATGGAAAATCTAAAATACAATGAGATATAACTGAGTTGTTTATTTAATGAAACATATTTATATCTATACATATATATATATACATACATATATATATAACATACATATATATATGTATATATATATATATATTTATATATACATATATATATATACATATATATACATATATATATATATATAAAAATACAGTGTACATTTAAGCACATAAGTGGTTTCCATCATAGAATTCCTTTCATGCTTGAAGGAACAGCTAAAGTCCAAACCACTATTAGGGACTATAGCTGTCCCTATGATGGATACCTCTTATGTTTTTTAAATGTACACTGTATTTATATGAATAATATATGGTCCATTGACAAATTTTTCTACACACGCTAGGCCACCGGTAGGAAAAATTTCTAAAATCTTTATTACCCTGATATTCATCATCTAGATAGATATAGATTTGGCCGGTTTGGGCTTACCCTGGGTTTCACGACCATAAAGCTCATAGCTTTACAGCATTTCTTCAGACCCTAAACTTGTTGGCTTTATGGCCGTGAAACCCAGGGTACCCCCATAAACTGGACATATCTATCTTTATCTATATATTCTACTACTCTATAACTTAGACTGTGCTTCATTTTGGGATTTATGATTTACTAACGATATACATATATATATATGTATGTATATAATATATGTGTGTATATATATATATATATATATATATATATATATATATATGTATGTATATGTATATATATATATGTATATATGTATATATATATGTGTGTGTATATATATATATATATATATATATCCATATAAATATATACATACATATATATAATATAATAATATATATGTGTGTGTATATATATTTTGTTGATTTTTTTTCTGTGACTAGCTGAAACGAGACAGGAAACAAAAAAATAACAAAATAAAACGTCAGCTAAT
Source organism: Octopus sinensis (assembly GCF_006345805.1). Classification (NCBI taxonomy): domain Eukaryota; kingdom Metazoa; phylum Mollusca; class Cephalopoda; order Octopoda; family Octopodidae; genus Octopus; species Octopus sinensis. The sequence goes on from NC_043008.1 coordinate 14,792,401, forward strand.
AATGATTGTACATAAAAAAAATAACAAAATTTGCAACAAATTACAAAAAAAAGACAATTATGAAAATAAAGATTAATTTAACAAAATCAAGTTTAAATAAAGTTCATAAATTGAAGGAGATGATGATGGTAGTTGATGTGTGAATTAGTTCTTCTTTCACAAGAATAAAGTCGACATATTTTGAGGAGTTTTTTTTAATAAGGGGGAATTAGTGGGGATATCCTTTTTTGTTTTTTGACTTTTTGATCTTCCTCCAATGTTTTTTGTTTTCATTCTTTTTACCAACCTTGTGAAAAATATCAACATATTGAACATTCCAATTTACTCTGTTTTAAAGTAATACTTCATTTTACAGAAAGATGTATTTGTGTGTATGTATGGGTAGGTATATATATATATATATATATATAATATATATATATATATATATATATATATATATATATATTATATTATATATTACATAGTGTGTATATACATATATAATACATATATATATATATACATATACATATATATATACATATAATATGCGTATATGTATATTTATTTATATATGTGTACTTAAGGTGTTTGTGTATCTTTTTATCTCTGTGTATATATGTACACACAGTGACATATATAACACATATACATACACAGGGGCATATATTTATGAAAATATATGTTTTCACTTGCAGTGATATTTTAATCATTTCCTGTTTTGTATCTACATACATGTAAGACATATATGTATCAACAAACACTTATATGTAGAAATATTGAAAAATATACAAGTGCAACCAGTTGTAAAATAATTAAATGGTTAGAAGTGTTTATATAGTTTATTATATTTAACCCTTTCGTTACCAACCCAACTAAAACCACCTCTGGCTCTGTAGTACAAATGTCTTGTTTTCATTAGTTTTTAATTAAAATCTTCCACCAAGCCTTAGTCACAATTTATGTTCCTTACACTAGCTTCACGATAACTGAGTTATTTTACTAAACTCTTTGTGGTATTTAAAATTAATTGAAAGAAACACAGAGCATCTCAAAATAAATACAGTAACGAAAGGGTTAAGAAGAAAAATAATCAGCAGAAATAATAGCCTAAATTTCCTTCAATCTGCACCCTTCCAACTGCTTCTAATGTGCATCAGCCCAAATGTAGAGGTGTGTTTAACCCTTTTGATACCAACCCGGCTGAAACCACCGCTGGCTCTGTAGTACAAATGATTTGTTTTTATAAGTTTTGAACAAAAATCTTCCATCAAACTTTAGTCACAATTTATGTTCCTAACACTAGCTTAACGATAACTGAGTTATTTTACTAAACTCTTTGTGGTATTTAAAATTAATTGAAAGAAACACAGAGCATCTCAAAATAAATACCGTAATGAAAGGGTTAAAGTTTAATTTTTGCTGCTGTATCTTGAAAAAGTTTAAGAGCCTGTTTAAATTGTTTAACCATCTTTGTAAAATTTCTGGAAGACATGAACTAAGAAACAAGACAATACAAGAAAAACTTCAATGCAGTACCAATATCAAAATATCTGTACATTTTGTGGCACCACTTCAAAACACATTTTCTTGTAATATTTCCTATCACAAAAATCCTATTGTATCAAGATGCAATATATCAGAAAATATCTGTCAACAAAACATTTGATATCACATGCATTGTACTTTATATCATATATATATATGATTTATTTATATGAGTGTATGTGTTTGTGTATATGTATATTATGGATGTATTTATACAGGTATAGGTACATGCGTGTATGTATATCTTTTTATGTATCACATTTAACGTAAATATATTGTGATATATAAATTTATACATGTATATATACAAATTTTTTTATATATATATATATATGCTTGTATATTATATATATAAGCTTGTTATTATTGTGTATACAATGTATTTATATATATATATATATATATTATATATATATATAATATATATATATATATTATATATATATATATATTATTATATTATATATAAT
>NC_043008.1:14796900-14804400 GCF_006345805.1 Octopus sinensis
TTTTATTTTATTTATGCTTTTCTTTTTCGTTTTTTGTTTTTTGTCAGAACTAACTTTTTTGAAAGAAAAGTTATCAGAACTTCTGAGAAATGTTACTTGTGATGAAAGATTGGTAAGCTATTCAGTGGGAGTTTTTGTCTCCGATCTGCTTCTTTGAGCAGACTTAAGAAATGGAAAACCTACGGGGCCGTGTGATTCAAGAAAGGATTAAACTATGTTGCTCATATTCTTGAAAATGTTAAGCACATTATATAATCTAACTTCTGATTCTTTAGAAGGTCTGACATCTTTTGCCTATGAAAAATAAAAATCTATGTAAATAAAAAAATATTCATGAGTGTGTGTGTTGTCAACAAATTTTCTAAATTAAAAAAAAATTTTTTTTTGTGTTTTCTTTTCTCAGTGACATCTGAATTATCCATAATGTTGTTTTATTGAATATTTTCTTTCTTTTTAATGCCATTGTGATAGAAAAGAAATTATTTAGAAAAAAATAAATCTAAGCATTTATAAATGTGAAATTGAGGAGAAAAATACCTTAGGAGAATTACAAACAAGGTTTAATTCATTTTAAAAAAAAAAAACAATATTTAAAAAAAATTTTAATTAGATACATAAATATTTTCGTTAAATAAACATCGCTTGACAACCGATGGTGGTGTGTTTACATCCCTGTAACTTAGCGGTTCGGCAAAAGAAACCGATAGAATAAGTACTAGGCTTATAAAGAATTACAAACAAGGTTTAATTCACTTTTAAAGAAAAAAACAATATTTAAAAAAAAAATTTTAATTAGATGCATAAATGTTTTCATTAAATAAACATCACTTGACAACCGATGGTGGTGTGTTTACATCCCTGTAACTTAGTGGTTCGGCAAAAGAAACCAATAGAATAAGTACTAAGCTTATAAAGAATAAGTCCCGGGGTCGATTTGTTCAACTAAAGGCAGTGCTCCAGATGACTGAAATAAGCGAAAGAGTAAGGCAGTAACAGCTAACTGGCACATAAGTTACTATTAGGCAAAATATATTGTGATATTTGTTCCAATTCTTGATGTTCTGTGTTCAAATCATACCAGCTTGACCTTTTGTCCTTCCAAGATCCCTTAAAATAAAGAACTTTCCAGGGTAGTGGATTAGTTGAAATTGTTAGAGTATTAAACAGTATGCTTTTGGGAGTATATATATTCTGGTCCTTTGTATTTCTCAGAACCTAGCACATGTGGTAAGCTATCTGCATTGAGCTGACAAGATGGTGTTTTGTAAAAAAAACGAAAGCAAGGGACGTAACTAGAAACCATGTTGGAATTTTTCCATGAAAATGTCAGGACAAACACATAGTTGTGCATAATACATGTCAGCGATATTACTCGTGGCGAAGGTGGCGAGCTGGCAGAAACGTTAGCACGCCAGGCGAAATGCTAAGCGGTATTTCGTCTGCGTTACGTTGTGAGTTCAAATTCCGCCAAGGTCAACTTTGCCTTTCATCCTTTCGGGGTCGAATAAATTAAGTACCAGTTACGCACTGGGGTCGATGTAATCGACTTAATACCTATGTCTGTCCTTGTTTGTCCCCTCTGTGTTTAGCCCCTTGTGGGTAATAAAGAAATAGGTATTTCGTCTGCCGCTATGTTCTGAGTTCAAATTTTGCTGAGGTCAACTTTGCCTTTCATCCTTTCGGGGTCGATAAATTAAGTACCAGTTACGCACTGGGGTCGATGTAATCGACTTAATACCTATGTCTGTCCTTGTTTGTCCCCTCTGTGTTTAGCCCCTTGTGGGTAATAAAGAAATAGGTATTTCGTCTGCCGCTATGTTCTGAGTTCAAATTTTGCTGAGGTCGACTTTGCCTTTCGTCCTTTCGGGGTCGAATAAATAAGTACCAGTTACGCACTGGGGTCGATGTAATCGACTTAATCCATTTGTCTGTCCTTGTTTGTCCCCTCTGTGTTTAGCCCCTTGTGGGTAATAAAGAAATAGGTATTTCGTCTGCCGCTATGTTCTGAGTTCAAATTTTGCTGAGGTCGACTTTGCCTTTCATCCTTTCGGGGTCGAATAAATAAGTACCAGTTACGCACTGGGGTCAATATAATCGACTTAATCCGTTTGTCTGTCCTTGTTTGTCCTCTCTGTGTTTAGCCCCTTGTGGGTAGTAAAGAAATAGATATTACTAGTGGCAGTAGGTGGGGGACATCATTATAGGAAGAACAATAAATATGCTAGCACCATCTTTATGTTTTATTTTCATGTAAAGCATGTTCATGCGTATTTTCTCTTTGTCAGTATTATTCTGTGTTAATTGTAAAAATGACCTCAAATTTAACCAGTGTCAACTTTACGTTTCATCCTTGTGGCAGATGGTTGATGAAATTAAGTACAAGTGAAACACTAGAATCAATAAATTCCATTCTACTTTTGCCTTCAAGTTCGAGGCCTTGTGCCCGCCTCAGATGTCAATTTGGAACATCACTGATTCTCCTACATCTTCACTGTAAACAAACTAGAATCGTATTTGATTTTGAGAAAATTTGTTTCTGACATAAACATCATCTTCATTATTTTACATCTGCTTATCTTTGCTGGCATGGGTTAGACATGTCATGGTCCAGTTCAATTCTTGTTCAAAGTCATGGTCACCCATGACATTTTGGAGACCAAAATCCTGCTTGAATATTCTATTTTTTGGCATGGTTTCTAAGATTGGATACCCTTACCTATTTCTTTACTACCCACAAGTGGCTAAACACAGAGAGAAGATGAACATGGACAGACAAACAGATTAAGTCGTTTATATTGACCCCAGTGCGTAACGGGTACTTATTTAATTGACCCCGAAAGGATGAAAGGCAAAGTCGACCTTGGCGGAATTTGAACTCAGAACGCAGCGGCAGACGAATATCCGCTAAGCATTTCGCACGGCGTGCTAACGACTCTGCCAGCTCGCCGCCTTTACCATTGCCAACCACTTTACAGAATGTATTGGATAAATATTATTGTAGGCAAGCATTAGAGAGGCTGACCTTACAAGGTATTCATTTGTCAACCACTTCACAAAGTGCACTAGGTGCATTTTATCATGTTACCAGCACAACAGAAGTTATGCCTTGATGAAAAAGTTGTCTCACTTGGAAATCTTTAGTCTTATGTCTGTTCAGTCTTTCGCCAGCGGCAGATGATTGATTCATCCCCTGCAACAATAATGTGAGCCAAATTGTTCCTCTAATTTCTCTATGTATTCATTTCTTTCTCTCACACACACCTGGGTGGGAAGAGAGTGAGAGTGGAATGAGTAGAAGAGTAAAAGAAGAGAAGAATTAGAATGATAGGTAGAAGATGATAGATGAAAGAGTAATAGAAGAGAGAAAAAGGAAGGAGTGTCAGACAGCTATATGCAGGTTGTTGGTAAGGAGATTGGATAGAAGCAACATGGTTGAGAATGTGATAAAAGAGAACTAGAGTGATATGGGTGAAAAGCTGATAGAAAACAGAATAGAATCAGAGACAGCTATATGATGATTGTTGGCAATGAGATTGAATAGAATCAGCTTGAATGGTGTGATAGGAGTAGGAGGAGGGAAGCAAGGGCATAGAATAGAGAATACAATGAGAGAGTGATAGGTATTGATAATCAGTGATAGAAGAGAAGCAGTGTATGAAAGAGTGATGGATGGCAATGAATATGGTTGACGGTGAGGGTGGAAGTGATGTATGTTGATAATGAGTTATAGATAATATATGAGATATGAAATATATATCTTAATAGCAACTCATGCTTTAATAAATACAGCTTCGTATCTAATAAACTTTTCTTTTGGTTTTGTATTTTTTTTTTGTTCTGCATATTGATGTTTCTAATGTAATTAGTTATTTCTCACATTAGTACAGAACCAAGAATTTGTATGGACGATTATCAGTCCCCAATATTCATACTTATTTTATCACCAGTACCCCCTTCCACCCACCCACCCCCACCCACCCAACATGATATAGGTCCATAATGTAATGTGAAATAATTAAAATACCACAAAACTAAATTCGTTTCTGCTATTCAACCACCACCAAAGAATTTCTGACAAAATTATGCTGCAGAAATGTTTTCGATTTCTCTCCTTCTTCTTGAGACAGGCTCATATCTGCAACTAATATTATAATTAACTCTTTAGCATCTAAACTGGATATATCCAATCAAAATATCCTATCAAGCCAGTCAGATCCAGCTGCTCACGCTTACCCTACAATGTCATTCTAAAAGTAAACAATCACATCACTGAAATCTCAAAGCTATGAGATAATGTGTGATTAATTCAAAACAAGGCCAGATCCTGCCTTTCATACCTACCCTACAATGTCATTCTAAACGTAAACAGTCACATCATTGAAATCTCAGAGTTATATGATAATCTTTTCTACTCCAGGCAAAAACCTGAAATTTTCGGGGAGGGGACAAGTCGATTAGATCAACCCCAGTACACAACCGGTACTTAATTTATCAACCCTGAAAATATAAAAAGCGAAGCTGACCTTGACGGAATTTATTAAAAGTTGAAAAGCAAACTCGACCATGGGGAAGTTGAACCCAGTGGGGGAAGACGGATGAAATACCACTAAGTATTTAGCCTGACATGCTAACGATTTTGCCAGCTCGCCCTCAAAGTTATAAGATAATGCATGATTAATTCACAGTGTGAACAAATAAGCAATACATTTAACAGAGTGATACAAATGCTAAAGGTTTAAATTATGTGAATACTACTTATTGTATATGCATAATGCAGCCCTGGTGGTCAGCTGTCATAGGGGAGACAATTCCTTTTTTTTGTTTAAGTCAAAGCTGGGGTGGAGGTTTAATTTTAGATCTACTTATTTCTAGGAGAACAGGAAGCGCTCAGGGTCTTTTCCATATTTTCCTTTTCCTAAACAGAATAATTGTTTGTGGAAATAACTAAGGTCACAACAAGTAAATATTAGTTTGAAATTTTGGCATAAAGCCAGCAATTTTTTTTTGATGGGGGAGCATCAATCTCAGTATTTTACCAATGCTTATTTTATTGACCCTGGAAAGATAAAAGGCAAAGTTGACTTTGATGGAATTTGAACTCAGGACGTAAAGACAGCCAAAATGCTACTAAGCATTTTTTTTTCCCAGTATGCTAACAATTCTTTACTACAATAGGCACAAGGCCTGAAATTTTGAGGGAAAGGGGCAAGTTGATTACATCAACCCCAAAAAGATGAAAGGCTAAGTCGACCTCGGCAGAAATTTGATCTCAGAATATAGCGCAAGCAAAATACCTATTTCTTTACTACCCACAAGGGGCTAAAAACAGAGAGGACAAACAAGGACAGACAAATGGATTAAGTCGATTATATTGACCCCAGTGCGTAACTGGTACTTATTTAATTGACCCCGAAAGGATGAAACTCCAAGCTTTGTAGAATGAGAAACCTTCAAAAATTCTCCAGCAGCCCACTGCAGTAAATAAAGGAAACACGTAACCAAAGAGGTGTTCTTTGAGAGAAAGAATTCTGGGAAGGAAGAGGAAATATCTTGGTCTTCTACACATTGCTCTAACCACATGGCCTAGTGGTTAGAGCAGCAGACTCGCGGTCGAGGGATCACGGATTAGAATCTCAGACCGGGCGATGTGTGTGTTTACTAGCGAAACACCTAAGTTCCACGCGGCTCTGGCAGAAGGTAATGGCAGAACTTCTGCTGACTCTTTCGCCACAACTTTCTCTCACTCTTTCTTCCTGCATCTTGCAGCTCACCTGCGATGGACCGGTGTCCCGTCCAGGTGGGGAACCTATATGCCAAGGAAACCGGGAAACCCGCCCTTATGAGCCAAGCATGGCTCAAGAAGGAACAAACAAAATATTGCTTGTTGCAGGTGTAAAGAGAGCTGGGTGGAATTAGAGGGGTGGGTTCTCCATTTGAACCTTTGCAGAGATGGAGATTCATTTAAATTTTTGCAGCTTAAATGTAGAGGAGAGCTTAAGAGAATGGATTTTACTTTCTATCTTTTACTTATTTGAGTTGTTGGTCTGTGACCATGCTGGGGCACTGCTCTGTAGATTTTAATCAAATTTATTCTATCAGTCTCTTTTGCTGAACCACTACATTATGGGGACACAAACTAACCAAAATCCAAATACCGAGCAGTAGTAGGGGACAAACGCAAACACACATGTGTGCATATATACAATGGGCTCCTTTCAGTTTCTGTCTACTAAATCCACTCACAAGGACTATAATAGAATACACCTGCCCAAGGTGCCACGCAGTGGGGCTGAACCTGGAACCATGTGGTTGGGAAGTAAGCTTCTTAACCAAAGGGCTACATGTGTCTATTGGTAAATTAGTTTACCACATGGACTATAGATAAAGGTTTAGGGGCACAGGGCATCATAGTAGCAATAGATGAAGCAGAAATAAGGAAAATACTTGAGAATAGTTTAATTTAATTGACTATAATTTTTGTGGCCTTGTGCCAATGTTAGATATTAACACTGAATTCAAATTTTGGCACAAGGCCAGCAATTTCGGGGGAGGAGATAAGTTGATGACATCAACCACAGTACTCAGCTGGTACTTATTTTATCAACCCCAAAAGGATAAAAGGCAAAGTCAACCCCAGCGGAATTTGAACTCAGATGATAAAAACAGGTGAAAAGTCATTGAACATTTTTTCCAGGTGTGTTAACAATTCTGCCAGCATGACATCGTATTAGATATTGATATTAATTGGCAGAAAAAGGTAACGAGCTAGCAGAATCATTAACACTCTGGGCAAAATGCTTAGCAGCATTTCATCTGTCTTAAGTTCTGAGTTCAAATTCTGCTGAAGTCAGCTTTGCCTTTCATTCTTTCAGGGGTCAATAAAACAAGTACCGGTTAAACATTAGGGTCAATTAAATCAGATTCCTCCTCCTCCACCGAAATTGCTGGCCTTGTGCCAAAATTTGAAATCATTATTAACAGACAGAAATGGTAGGGTGTCAGATTAAATGTCTGATAGTATTCAGTCCTGCCTCTCTACATTCTGAGTTCAAATCCTAGCTTAGGACAACTTTACCTTTGACCCTTTCACAGCTGTTATTGCTGGTGGTGAGTCAGCAGAGCACTGAACGAAGGGCCATATGATATTTGTTCCAGTATTTTGTGTTCTGTGTTCAAATTCTGTCAAAACCTATTTTATCTTTTTATCCTTCTATGGTCATTTAATGAAATACCAGTTTTGGTTGGTTGACCAGTAGAATTGTTTGAGTGGTGGATAGGACATCTTGCAGTATTTGTTCCATTTCATTGTGTTATGAGTTCAAATTTCACTGTGGCCTTCTTGGGTGGCAAGCTTAAACCATCACTGAGTTTAAAACTGCCACCCAGCTCTTTGATGCCTTTAATTGAATCCTTTCTTATGCAAACATTCAGATCATGATTTTTCATTTGATGACCCCTTCCTTCCTCCCTTTTACCAATCTTGGAGGCCCTATAAAAAGG
>NC_043008.1:14811900-14814400 GCF_006345805.1 Octopus sinensis
TGAACATCACAACATCTTACTCCCCATCGCTCTTCTGTCTGGAATATGATATTTAAAACATAATTACATAATAATTAACAATATTGACCAAATGTTGCTTTTATTTATTTGTTTTTTTTTTATAATCAAATTACAGCTAAAGAAAATTTTTAAATTTTTCAAAAAAGGCAAATTTTTGGGGGTGAAGTATTTCAATATAGAAAAAATAAATATCCTTATATTATTAATACAGAAAATAATAATAATAATAATAATAATAATAATAATAATAATAATAATAATAATAATAAAATAATAATAATAATAATAATAATAATAATAATATCTTTTTTTTTTTTTGAAACATCAGCAAAACTTTGTTATATTTATTATTGAAATATTTCTTGTACAAAAAAATGTTTTTGATTTGTTGGAAAATTTTTTTTTCTTCTCTTTTTCCATTCTCTGTTCATTCCATCATAGTTTAAAGACTATAAAACAGCTAAGAAAGAGAGAAAGAAATGAGAAGAAGAAAAAAAATATTAAAAAAAATAAAATAAAAATAATACAATAACAATTATATTTTCAAAACACCTACATACATACATGCATATATACATCTATATATATATATATATATATATACATATATATATATATATATATATATATATATACATGCATATATATAGATATACATACACACACACACATATATGTACGTATGTATATATATATATGTGCATGTGTATATATATATATATATATACACATATATATATTACCGATATATATAACAAAAAGAACTTTTCACATCTTCTCAATGATTTAGTCAATAAAGAAATTATAATTAAATTCCGATTTGTTGATTTTTAAGAGAAATAATGAAAGAGTGACTTCCATTGTTTGTAATCTGTGTGTGTGTGGTGTGCGTGTGTGTGTGTGCAGTGTGTGTGTGGATGGTGTGTGGATGGTGTGTGTGTCTAGTGTGTGAGTGGTGTGTGTGTGTGTGCGTGTGTGCATGGTGTGTGTGTAGTGTATGTATGTGTGTGTGTGTGTGTGTGTGCAGTGTATGTGGTGTGAGTGGTATGTGTGTGGCGTGTGGGTGGTGTGTGTGTGGTGTGTGTGCGTGAGTGTGGTGTGTGAATGTGGTATGTGTCTGTGATGTGTGAGTGGTGTGCACTCGCATGTGTGTGTGTGGTGTATGAGTATGGTGTGTGTGGTGTGTGAGTTTGATGTGTGTGGTGTGTGTGTGCAGTGTATGTGGTGTGAGTGGTATGTGTGTGGCGTGTGGGTGGTGTGTGTGGTGTGTGTGCGTGAGTGTGGTGTGTGAATGTGGTATGTGTCTGTGATGTGTGAGTGGTGTGCACTCGCATGTGGTGTGTGTGTGGTGTATGAGTATGGTGTGTGTGGTGTGTGAGTTTGATGTGTGTGTGTGTGTGTGTGTGTGCGTGTCTTTGAGTTTGATGTGTGTGTGTAACAGACACAATATTTGCTGGCATTTAAGACATGATTGCTTTATGCATTCAATAAGTGCCCTGCTTCTAAGGTGCTAAATGTCGCTGTATTACAGATGGGAGACCAAGTAATATAGGCTGAAGAACCAAATTAACACAAATCTCCTAGGTAAGATAACTGTTACTAAGGTGCAGGTGTGACTGTGTGGTAAGAAGCTTGCAGTGTAGTGTTTGGCACTGAAGCTGTCAAGACGTGCTTTTCAAAGTCGTCTTGAATTGAAGAATTTTGAAGCTCCACTGTAAGGTAAGACTCATGTTATTTGGGTCCAGTGGGGTCTGTTGTTTGTGGTAATAATAATTTTTTTTGTAGCAGCAAGAAGTCCTCACTGGATTCTAAACTCTAGTCTGCCTTCTGTGGAGTGAATATTTTTTTTTCACTTAATTGTGAGAATTTTCATTTGGGGGCATATCCTGCTTTCAAGTTAGTGGTTCACGTTAAGTGAATATTTTTTCTCACTTAATTCTGAGAATTGTTGCTTGGAGACGTATCATGCCTCCTAAAAATTTGTTCATTTTTTGTGAATTTTTAAAATAATTGTGAGAATTGCAGTTTTGGGGGAGTGTCTTTGCCTCCGAAGATTGAATGACTTGTATACCAGTTTTTGTGGAAGTTGTGTTTCCAGTTGTGGCATTCCAGGTTCAACTTTCGCTGGGAGTACCTAGTGGCCGGAAGATTTTTTTTGCTGTGTTTTTGAACTATCGACTTTCTTTCTTCTAAACATTTTTTAACTTACTTTTTTTCATGAATTGTTTTATTGTGACTTTCTTTTGATTTCTTTCTTTTTCTTCCCTCTTTTTAAGTTTTATTTTGAACTATTTTCGAACTGTTAAAAAAAAAGAGAAACATAGCAGTGAAATAAGACAATGTTTTGGAGTAGTAAATTATACCACCCAAACGGTGGTTGAAAGACCGTGAAGAGAGGATGGTGATGTTGAGGACTTACTCCAAGTCACTTGACATCATTGCCCTATTTGTAATTGAAAAGGAGTTGGCAGAGTATTTG
>NC_043008.1:14819400-14846900 GCF_006345805.1 Octopus sinensis
TTAGCCATATTGAGATGGCTATTATACTTTACATCTCTAAAAATGCTTATATAGTTATTTCCCTTACAAACCCGAGCAACGCCAGGCAATACTGCTAGTTTCTTTATAAAAAGAGAGAAAAATAAACAAAACACAAACTTTTCTTTTTAGTTTTTTATTTTATTATAAACAATATTTACAAGTGACCACATAGCTTTGTCCCCAAAAAAGTTTAACTGGTGGTGGACAGTCTGCCATTTGATCTCAAACCACAGGAAAAGAACGATGATGTCGCAACGATGCAGTTTAACGCAAACCAAGTCTCTTTTTCTCTTTGTCCTTTTTCCGGACAATTTCGATATTTCTTTCTTTCCAGGAACTTTTCCGAAGCTTGATTGGGCGGTTTCCAACATACTTTCCTGAGAATAAAGGAAAATATCTGATTAAAAAGGTGTTAATTATCATCAATTTAACGGTCGCTTTTATATGCTTGCACGGGTCACATGTAATTTAAAGCAAAAAAAAAAAAAAAAAAATGCTCCTTTTAGAGTGATACACACTCGTAAGGCCAGTTTCCTGGATTCTCAGGGGTAGATAAAGTGTCTTGCTCAAGAACACAACACACAACCCAGTCGAGTAATTGAACTCACTACCTCTTGATTGTGAGCCCGACACTCTATCCACTGAGCTAGGCATCTTCACACATACACACACATGATGGGCTTCTTTCAGTTACTGTCTACCAAATCCACTCACAAGGCTCTGGTCAGTCTGAGATATCACGCATTGGAAGTGAACCCAGAACTACGTGGTTGGGAAGCAAACTTCTTACCACACAGCCACACCTTGTTCAACATGATACTCTACTCTTTCACATGTTTCAGTCATGTGGTTGTGGCCATGCTGGAGCACCGCCTTTAGTCAAGCAAATTGACCCCAGGACTTATTCTAAACACACCAGCATCAGTTGTCAAGCGATGTTGGCGGGACAAAGACAGACACACAAGCACATACATATATGCATATACATACATATACAACAGGCTTCTTTCAGTTTCTGCCTACCAAATCCACTCACAAGGCTTTGGTTGGCCTGAAGCTATAGTAGAAGACACGTGCCCAAGGTTCCACACAGTGGGACTGCACCCGGAACCATGTGGTTGTTAAACAAACTACTTACCACAGAGCCACTCCTATGCATGTTGATTATATTTACATCCGATCGTGGCTGTTTGCCAGCCTCGTCTGGCACGTAAAAAGCACCCACTACACTCACGGAGTGGTTGGCGTTAGGAAGGGCATCCAGCCATAGAAACATTGCCAGATCAGACTGGAGTTTGGTGCAGCCTCCTGGCTTCCCAGACCCCAGTTGAACCGTCCAACCCATGCTAGCATGGAAAGCGGACACTAAACGATGATGATGATCTTGAAATAAAGAAAGTAATAAATATGTGAGCATACAATTTGGTGGGAAAGGTAACAAGTAAGCAAGGCTGGGCAAATACAAAGGAGTATAGCTAAGGGACCCAGCTAAAAGATTTTCTTTCCAGAAAGGTTACACACCAAGGCCCATAACTCAAGAAATTGTAAAGTCGATTGCATTGTCTCCAGTTTTCAACTAATACTAATTTTATTGATCCAGAAAGGACTACCAAGGCCAGAGGCCACTTCAGGTTCCATAGTCTGTTTTGGTTTGGTGTCTATGGTTGGATGCCCTTCCTAATGCCAACCACTGCACAGAGTGTACTGGGTGCTTTTTATGTTAACACCATCACCAGTGCTTTCCAAGTGGCATTTTTGCTTAAGTTTGATTGTCAACATTTCCTATCAGTGTTTTGTTGGTAATATATATGTATATATATAGAAATATATATATAATCACCGTGACCGACCAAGCTATCTGATGTTGCTACACACCGCTGGTCACAATGTGCTTCGCATTATTTTAGCCTTCAAATGACGCGACCCTGCTGGCAAAGCAAGCAGGCCAACAGAAGAAAGAGTGAGAGAAAGTTGTGGTGAAAGAGTACAGCAGGGATCACCACCACTCCTTGCTAGAGACTCGTGGAGCTTTAGGTGTTTTCACTCAATAAACACTCACAACGCCTGGTCTGGGAATCAAAATCGTGATCCTACGACCGCGAGTCCGCTGCCCTAACCACTGGGCCATTGTGCCTCCACACACACACACACACACACATATATATATACATACAAAATTTAGGGGACTGACCACTAATACTGGACAGCCTGTATGCAAGAAATAGACGTCAAAATCGCCATTTTCCACGAAGAATGTGTTCTCAAGAAAAAATTCAGCAAAAAACCGAAGTGTAAAAATAAGCAAGACAAATTAAAATATACAAAATATATATATACATATACATATATATATATGCATATATATACACACACACATAGAAATAAAAACAGTTAAAAACTAATACGCATTTTGAGTTTTTAAATGTTTCTTTTATTTCGGTATTGTTGCGTATAGGGAGGGTCATTAGGCCAACACACACACACTGGTTCAGTATCACTTTTTTTGTTTTACCAACTAACTATCCAATGGTTTGTTTAATCAATCAGTTGTTAGTTTTCTCCGTCAGAGTTCTTTTGTTGCTATTTGCAACCACATCAATGACATCCTTATGCTTGAACAGAGACAAAAGGACTCTCATCATCATCATCATCATCATCATCGTTTAACGTCCGTTTTCTATGCTAGCATGGGTTGGACTGATCTGGCAGTGTTTCTACAGCTGGATGCCCTTCCTAACACCAACCACTCTAACAAACATTAAAAAAACTAACACCTGAGTGATTGTTCAATCAACACATTAAACAAAGCTTTGGATGGTTAGTTGATAAAATAAAGAAGTGATATTGCATCAGTGTATGTGTTGAACTTTTGTTGGCGAAATGACCCACCCTAGAGATTCATTTCAACACATGAATTCACATCAGGAGACTCTTGCAAACCAAATACAAAAGTGTTTAAACTTTTTTTTTCCCCCTTAACCCTTTAGATTTTAAACGGCTGTGAAACTTATTCCAGCCATAAAACAACAGGTTGTGCACCAGTTGTATTAATAACAAGGCAAAAGTCTTCTACTTACCATTCATCTCCCGCATGGCTCTGACAAAGTCGTTGGGGTCTTTGAAGCTGACAAACCCATAGCCTTTGGTCTTATTGCTCCTTTTGTCTCGGACAACTTTAGCCTTAACGAAGGATGCGAATTTCGAAAACGCTCTCGTCAAAATCTCATCAGTGACCTCGTTGCCCAAATCGCCACAAAATATCCGAAAATCATCTGCAGAAGAAACAAAATTGTTAATTAACCATAAATAAACGTACCTGTTTGTTTGTCTACAAGTATTAAGGTTGTTCATGATATTTTTAATGTAAGGCGAAACAGCTCAATTAGTCCCGTTTATATACTTACTATACAGATTACATATATTATGACAGACTTTGATACCATGTGAACTGAGAAGGCTGCACCAGGCTCCAGTCTGATCTGGCAGTGTTTCTATAGTTGGATGCCCTTCCTAATGCCAACTACTCCGTGAGTGTAGTGGGTGCTTTTTATGTGCCACCTGCACAGGTGCCAGGCGAGGCTGGCAACGGCCACGATCGAATTGGTGCATTTTACGTGCCACCAGCACGGAAGCCAGTCTAGGCGGCGCTGGCATCGGCCACGTTCAGATGGTGCTTTTATGTGCCACCGTCTCAGGGATCACAACTGCAGTTTATATACGGAAAGTAAATTTGTAGCTCCACTCTTCTGGAGCTACTTGAAATGTTAACCCCTTCACAACGGTTGATGCAAATATGCGATCACACTTTTGCTTGCCTACCCGCGGTTAACGTAAATATACGATGTCGAGCTGCCCTACATCTATCACGGACTTTTTAACGGCTGATGTATGTTTACGTTCGCTGTCGTGTGCTTTATCTCTTGAGGTGCGCGCACTCGCCGTCCCATGCATTATCTTAGCAATTTTAAGGTTACGTTCAAATCATGAGACTAGCAGGAGACCAATGACTTGCGGATACTTTACATGCATAATACCGTGTTTTGAGTTGTACCACACGCAAGCTATTTTCTGAACTTGGGCAGAATAACTCGTGTATATCATATTATTATAAATAGATTCACATAGTTCGTTTTCAGAAACTGGTAGACGCAAATGTACGACGCTATATTATTGTAACGGTGAACGTAAATAGATGCGAGCTATATATATATATATATATATATATATTTCTTTATTGCCCACAAGGGGCTAAACATAGAGGGGACAAACAAGGACAGACAAAGGGATAAAGTCGATTACAACGACTCCAGTACGTAACTGGTACTTATTTAATCGACCCTGAAAGGATGAAAGGCAAAGTCGACCTCAGCGGAATTTGAACTCACAACGTAACGGCAGACGAAATACGGCTACGCATTTCGCCCGGCACGCTAACGTTTCTGCCAGCTCGCCGCCTAAAAGCCAATTTCAACGGATTTAGCCCAAATTTGACGTTGATGTTACTCAGTTTGGTTTGAAATAAAGAACTTGATTAGCTTAATAATCCTAACTTAATCCCGGGCAAAGCCGGGTTTTACTGCTAGTATATTTATATATATTAGCTGTGTGACCAAGGTATTAGTCTGTTGACTACAAGCTCAAGATTTGAAACCTACTTACATCTTGTATTTAGCTTCTTGCAGTAAGGTGCATAACTCTGTTTACATTCAAAACAGGTTTTTGCCATTACATTGACAACTCTCTTTTACTTGTTTCAGTCATTTGACTGTGGCC
Source organism: Octopus sinensis (assembly GCF_006345805.1). NCBI lineage: Eukaryota > Metazoa > Mollusca > Cephalopoda > Octopoda > Octopodidae > Octopus > Octopus sinensis. Next base: position 14,824,195 of record NC_043008.1, read on the forward strand.
ATGCTGGAGCACCGCCTTTAGTCGAGCAACTCAACCCCAGGACTTATTCTTTTGTAAGCCCAGTACTTATTCTATTGGTCTCTTTTGCTGAACCGCTAAGTAACGGGGACATAAACACACCAGCATCGGTTGTCAAGCAATGCTAGGGGGACAAACACAGACACACAAACACACACACGCATATATATATATATACATATATAAAACGGGCTTCTTTTAGTTTCCGTCTACCAAATCCACTCACAAGGCTTTGGTTGGCCTGAGGCTATAGTAGAAAACACTTGCCCAAGGTGCCACGCAGTGGGACTGAACCCAGAACCATGTGGTTGGTAAACAAGCTACTTACCACACAGCCACTCCTGCATATATATATATATATATATATGTATTGCAGTCAAGAAAGTTAATTTCAAATGCAGTAATCCCTTGACAATCATGGGTGGTACGTTCCAAAAACCCCACCCTGATAGGTGAAAATCCACCAAGTAGAAACAGTACTATACTGTAATTTTTTTTTTATTATTTTAAAATTTGCATATTTTACCTTTTCTCCCAATACGTTGAAGTTGTTGTTTTAGACATGTTTTAGAGAAAATGTATTTTAAGGGCGGCGAGCTGGAAGAATCATTAGCACGCCAGGCGAAATGCTTAGCAGTATTTCATCTGCCGCTATGTTCTGAGTTCAAATTCCGCCGAGGTCGACTTTGCCTTTCATCCTTTCGGGGTCGATTAAATAAGTACCAGTTACACACTGGGGTCGATATAATCGACTTAATCCGTTTGTCTGTCCTTGTTTGTCCCCACTATGTTTAGCCCCTTGTGGGTAGTAAAGAAATAGCTAGAGAAAATGTGTGAATACCAAAAATAATTCCTTACCAGTTCCCCATTCAGTTAAGGTAGCATCTTCCCAAATTTGACCAGCAGCCGTTCGAATGAATTTTCTTTTCTTCTCCTTTTTGTCTTTCTTCTGTTGCACCGTCAGGTCATTATCATTCGACATCTCCATCGATGTTTTCTCGTCTTCTGCTGAGTTGTCGGCAGGGGTCGCCTGGGAACTGTCGGCCATCTGATAAGAGGCTACGGCCACCGTTGAGGACGTAGTAGTTTGGACTGAGGACATGTTGCTGGCACCGTGTGGCACACTCAAAGACGAGCTGTGCGGTTGTTTATTGCCCTCAGGTTTTTTGCCTTTACTTGTGGGGGGAGCTGAATAAATGACTTGGGGTTTTTCAATGTTGACCATTTGGGGCAACACATTGTCTGGCTTAGGGCCCGTGTCAAGGGAATGAGGTGGGTACATAGTCCCCGGAGGAGGAGGACCTATGAAAGGTCGTTGTTGAGACATCATCATTGGGTTTGGCATGGGTGGAGGGTTGTTACCGGTCATGTTGCCCATCATAGGTGGCCTGGGTGGAGGGGGTTGGAATGGTGGCATGCCACCCGGCCTGGGGGGCATGTGCATAGGGTGTCGCACTGGCATCGGGGGACGATGTCGCAGCTGATGGGGCAAAAAGGCAGGAGCAGGCCGAGGCATGGGTGGCGGGTGAGGGGGCGGCGGCGGTGGTCTTGTGAAATGCATTTGTGGGGGACCTGGTGGTGGTGGAGGTGGTGGCGGAGCTGACAAAACTAAAAAAAAAAAAAAAAAAAAAAAAAAAAAGGAACAGAAATGAGACACGTTTTAAAAGGAAGTGACACTATTTGCATTTATTCTTTTATTTATTTCAATCAATTTGACTGTGGCCATGCTGGAGCACAATAATTTTGGAACAACATTTCATGGAATAAAATTATCTGAGAGACATACAACTTCTGCAGAATTGCCATTTAATTCTAACATGACACAATCATCATGACAACTAAAACCAAACCACATTTCACGGACCACACAGCATATACAATGCAAAACACATCACCCAACAACAAAACCAGACAACTGATACACAAACTGATACATCAAACCCATGCCAGCATGGAAAAACGGACGTTAAACGATGATGATGATGATGAGGAGGAGGATTAAAGGTGAAGTTTATCCTTGTAGAATAAGAATTCAAAATGTATGCTTCTTCCTAATACAAAATATCTAACTCAAGATTCTTAGAAAGTTATTGAGCAACTTACAGAAAGGGAATCGGGCTTGTTATGAATATGATTAACAGATCGAACACCAAGGAAGAAATTAATGTAAACAAAAGGAGCGAAAGAGCGACCCTTTCTAATGGATGTGTAAGTTTTAATAAGACCTATTTCTTTACTATCCACAAGGGGCTAAACACAGAGAGGACAAACAAGGACAGACAAACGGATTAAGTCGATTACATTGACCCCAGTGCGTAACTGGTACTTAATTTATAGGATGAAAGGCAAAGTCGACCTTGGCGGAATTTGAACTGAGAACGTAATGGCAGATGAAAATACCTATTTCTTTACTACTCACAAGGGGCTAAACACAGAGAGGACAAACAAGGACAGACAAATGGATTAAGTCGATTACATTGACCCCAGTGCGTAACTGGTACTTAATTTATAGGATGAAAGGCAAAGTCGACCTTGGCGGAATTTGAACTCAGAACGTAATGGCAGATGAAAATACCTATTTCTTTACTACTCACAAGGGACTAAACACAGAGAGGACAAACAAGGACAGACAAATGGATTAAGTCGATTACATTGACCCCAGTGCGTAACTGGTACTTAATTTATAGGATGAAAGGCAAAGTCGACCTTGGCGGAATTTGAACTCAGAACGTAATGGCAGATGAAAATACCTATTTCTTTACTACTCACAAGGGACTAAACACAGAGAGGACAAACAAGGACAGACAAACGGATTAAGTTGACTATTGATCCAAGTGCGTAACTGGTACATATTTAATCGACCCCGAAAGGATGAAAGGGAAAGTCGACCTCGGCAGAACTTGAACTCAGAACATAGAGGCAGACGAAATATCTATTTCTTTATTGCCCACAAGGGGCTAAACATAGAGGGGACAAACAAGGACAGACAAACGGATTAAGTTGACTATTGATCCAAGTGCGTAACTGGTACTTAATTTATCGACCCTGAAAGGATGAAAGGCAAAGCCGACCTCGGCGGAACTTGAACTCAGAACGTAGAGGCAGACGAAATATCGCTAAGCATTTCGTCTGGTATGCTAACGTTTCTCTCAGGTCGCCGGAAAGTATGAGCGAGACGTAACTCCTGACCCATGTTAGTGGGCAAGTATCTACATTGGAACATGACAGCCAGTCTAACCCATGCTAGCATAAAAAGTCATCATTTAATATCAGTCTTCCATGGTGGTACAGGTCTGGCAGGAGATGGTAAGCCTGAGGACAGCACCAAGCTCCACTGTGCCATGGTTTATAAAACAGAATGCCCTTCCTAATACCAACCCCTTCACAGAGTGGTCTTGGTGCTTTTTATGTGGCAAGAAACAGGTGTAAAATGATGAGCAAGGTTACATATGACCAAAACAGAATTCTACGTAAACGTTAATCAAATTGACAAACCTGATAAAGGTATTTCCATGGAACTCCGAGTGATATGTGAAGATGGTGGTTGATGGCACTTATCCATAACCATTCTGGGAGCTGGACTGACAGGAAATTCTTCCCCTGGATGTCGAGCCAACTTCAGCTGGGCTTGAACCTTTGTGTAAGTGTTTGAACCGATGATCATCCTTGGAATATCATTTTCATCTTCATTGGAAGGGACAAGAATCTCCTGCTCAAACCTTTCAGAGACAAAAACAACAAAACAAAAATATAACAAAAGAAAAAAATTAGGAAAGCAATTCAACAATTTTTTTTAAAAAATAGATAAGCGCAGGAGTGGCTGTGTGGTAAGTAGCTTGTTTACTAACCACATGGTTCCGGGTTCAGTCCCACTGCGTGACACCCTGGGCGAGTGTCTTTTACTATAGCCTCGGGCCGACCAATGCCTTGTGAGTGGATTTGGTAGACGGAAACTGAAAGAAGCCCGTCGTATATATATATATATTATATATATATATATATATATATATATATATATATATATATATACGCGTGTGTGTGTTTGTGTGTCTGTGTTTGTCCCCCTAGCATTGCTTGACAACCGATGCTGGTGTGTTTATGTCCCCGTTACTTAGCGGTTCGGCAAAAGAGACCGATAGAATAAGTACTGGGCTTACAAAAGAATAAGTCCTGGGGTCGAGTTGCTCGATTAAAGGCGGTGCTCCAGCATGGTTGCAGTCAAATGACTGAAACAAGTAAAAGAGTAAGAGTAATAAGGTCCCTCAAGCAGGTAGAGTTGTCCTGTCTCAAATAATATATCAGTAATACGGGGTGGACAAAAAATCATGCTCAAAGTTCAATATGCTCCAGAATGGTCAGACATGCCTCAGCTTTTCTAAAATTGAATAAAACTGCCTGGCTCCAGTGCCGGTGGCATGTAAAAAGCACCAACCGATCGTGGCCGTTGCCAACCTCGCCTGGCCCCTGTGCCGGTGGCACGTAAAAAACACCCACTACACTCACGGAGTGGTTGGCGTTAGGAAGGGGAATCCAGCTGTAGAAACACTGCCGATCAGACTGGAGTCTGGTGCTGCAGCCTTCTGGCTTGCCAGACCCCAGTCAAACCGTCCAACCCATGCCAGCATGGAAAACAGACGTTAAACGATGATGATGATGAACTTTTCTAGAATTGAATAAAATAAATAAAATAATGATGGATACACTCGTACTTGGACATGGTGGACAAAATGAATAATAATAATCCTTTCTACTTTAAATTAACATGAAATTTTGAGGTAAAGTTTCAATTTAGGTCACTTTAAAACAGAAAGTTTGTATCATGGAACCAAGGACGGTCTCAGGCAGGTTGGTGCCAAAAGGGTGGAGCAAAGTTAATGGTCTTTGTATGTTTCTGAAAGGCTAACATGTGTCTTCCATACTGCAACTGCTTACGTTTCAACACCTGATCTCAGATCATACATAAAGACATCATGTCTTTATACAGTCGTTAACCCTTGGGCTGAATACTTGGAACCATATGGTTACAGGTTCAGTCACACTGCGTGCCATCTTAGACATGTTACTTCTACTACAGCACTGGGCTGACCAAAGGCTTGTGAGTGGATTTGATAGACAGAAACTCAAAGGCGGTGAGCTGGCAGAAGCATTAGTATGACAGGCAAAATGCTTAGCGGTATTTTGTCTGCCATTATGTTCTGAGTTCAAATTCTGCACAGGTTGACTTTGACTTTCATCCTTTCGGGGTTGATAAATTAAGTACCAGTTATGCACTAGGGTCAATGTAATCGACTTAATCCGTTTGTCTGTCTTTGTTTGTCCCCTCTATGTTTTGCCCCTTGTGGGCAATAAAGAAATAAGAAACTCAAAGAAACCTTCATATATATATATGTGTGTATGTGTGTGTGTGTATATATATATATATATATATATATATATATCATACATACATACACATATCTATGTGGAGTGTGTTGAATCTTTGTGTTTGTTCCCTGCAATTGGTGTTGGTGTGTTTATGTCCCCATAAGCTAGTGGTTCAGCAAAAGAGACAGAGAGAATAAGTAGAAGGCTTAAACAGACAAAAAAAAAATCTAAGGGTTAATTCATTGACCGCAGTCTAATGATCGAAACAAGTAAAAACTAAAAAGATAAAAAAGAAAGGAAATGTTTTGGATTTTGGCCATTTATTGCAAAAATACGAAATGAGTGCACCCATGCAACCATCTATAAAATGGCAGAATTTGCATATGTGATTCCAGTCTGAACACATGATTCGTTTATATTCCATGATAAATGGATATGAAGACACAGGGACGACTGTGTGGTTGAGAGGGTTCACTTTGCAATCAGGCAGCAGTTTCAGGGTCAGTCATATGAAGAATAGCAGACAATACAACAAAACATAGAAACCCACGTGCCCTACATTAATCCACCTCATTGAAATCTCAAAAGCACAAGATAATGCAGGATTAATTGAAAACAGGTGAACGGCTTAGTGGTTAGAGGTAGTGAGTTCAATTACTGGACCGGGAAGTGCATTGTGATCTTGAGCAAGACATTCTATTTCATGTTGCTCCAGTAAACTGAGCCATAGAAACGAGTTGCGATGTCACTGGTGTCGAGCTGCATTGGCTTTTGTCTTTCCCTTGGATATAATTCGTGGGTCTTCCATAAAGAACCTTGCGTGGACTTGTGTCTCAGTGAGTAACTTTCTAGGTGCAATGCCATGGGGATTCATGACCGAAGGGAGTATTTACCAGATCAAAATAATGTGAATAAGCATTGCATTTGACAGTAATCTGAACGATAAAGGGTAATGAGCCGTCAGGAAGACTTCTATACTGTTGTTCAGTTTGCTAAACGTAGCAACTGAATCAATGTTTGTAGTAAAGCTGCCCATTATAATCGCTTAAAACGTTATCAAATGCTTATGTGGGTCCCAATCCTGTCCAGGATATTGTTATATCTTTTACTTAAAGGTACCAGTTATTGTTATTTAAGATTCCGTTTTAACGTGATCACAATAAGTGCCCTCCCATATATATATAATCAAAGTCAAATTCGATGACTGACATCCATGCTAGTGGAGCGCTAAGAGCACCATCCGAGTGTGATCGTTGCCAGAGCAGCTAACTGGCTTCCATGCCGGTGGCACGCACATAAAAAGCACCCTTCCAGCGTCGCCTTACTGGCACTTGTGCCGGTGGCACATGAAAAAACAGTTGAGCGAGGTCGTTACCAGTACCGCCTGACTGGCCCTCGTGCTGCTGGTACGTAAAAGCACCCACTACACCCTCGGAGTGGTTGGCGTTAGGAAGGGCATCCAGCTGTAGAAACTCTGCCTGGTGCAGCCATCTGGTTCGCCAGTCCTCAATTAAATCGACCAACCCATGCTAGCATGGAAAGCGGACGTTAAACGATGATGATGATGATATATGTGCGTGCGTGTAGGCATAACTCCAGACATAAACAAGCCCCAAAAACGGTGGTAGGGTTTCAAAGTCACTGAGCAAGGGTCTTAGTATTTCAGCGATTATTCTCCATGCTAAACCGCCAGCTGGCAGGATAAAACGTAAAGGGATGTCAAATCCTGTACTCAACAAAAGGCGTATGTATGTACGTATGTGTGAATGTTTTGAAGATGTACTTGTCCGGCAAGTGATTTAACCTAATACCTATTTCTATACTACCCACAAAGGGCTAAACACAGAGGCGACAAACAAGGACAGACAGACGGATTAAGTCGATTACATCGACCCCAGTGCGTAACTGGTACTTAATTTATCGACCTCGAAATGATGAAAGGCAAAGTCGACCTCGGCGGAATTTGAACTCAGAACGTAACGGCAGACGAAATACGGCTACACATTTCGCCCGGTGTGCTAACGTTTCAGCCAGCTCGCCACCTTATTTGATTTGACCTAATACCGTTGTGTGTGTGATGAGTGATTGATTTTGGGAGAGGATATAATCGATTAAATCAATCTAGCAGTGACTGATTACTTTATTATCCGTGATAGAACGAAGTTGACATAAGCGGGAATTGAACTAGCATTAGATATCGGTTTCAAATTTTAGCACAAGGCCAGCAATTCCGGCACAGAGGTTAAGTCGATTACATCGACCCCCCGGTATTCAACTTGTACTTTCACCGACCCCCGAAGGGGACCAAAGACAAACCAAACCTCAGTGGGATTTGAACTGAGGACGTAACGATGGACGAAATGCTGCTAAGCACTCCGACCGGCGTGCCACGATTCTCCCAGTTCGCCGTCTTCCCTCGCGTTACGGATATTATTCCGCAACAAGGGACAACCACATCGTTATTGTGTACAGTTAAAAACTTACCGATCCATCTCCTCCTCCATTTCCTTCAGCTTCTCTTGTGTAAGCATCGCCATTCTGTCTTCTTCTTCTTCTTCTGATCGATGTATCAAGTGAGATGAGAAAAGTTGAGGGGGAAAAATTAAACCCGAAACAAATCAAATTTTTAAACGAACAGAAAATACGATCGCCGACATTAACGGAAGTCGCGGTGGAGTCGTTTATTGCCATACAATACCGAAGAGTGAAACAAGGACGACAACTCTGTAGCGGTGTTAAAATTAATTTATATTTTATTGACTATGCAGTCTACAATGTAATTATAGTAAAAATGAAGCGCATCGCATACATTTGGGCATTCTTTCGATATGAGTCCCATTTACGTTACGTGTATTTGTTTATATTTGAAGAAGAAGATCGTCCCTTTTCGTAAAATTTTAATTTTTTTTTATATATGTGGGGGGTTAGGGTTAGGGGTGGGAGCAAGGGTATCTTTTTTTTTTTCTTCAGAAATGTAAATAAACCCACGTGGGTTTATAAGTGACAGTTATGTTACTAGTAACGAATGATCGCCAATAATTGTCATACACTGCTATTCAAAAACTAAGAACACCCTGACAAGTACATCCGTTCATACACTGTGGTGAATAAAAATCAGTGAGATGGTCACGGTTGGAACGTTTTTGATCTATAGGTGTGCTTTATTTTATACTAATTTCAATGAAGATGCCTCTATGTGGTCGGTCGACCTTCTAGAAATGTAACCAAATCTCACTAATATAAAAAAATGCTCAGTATTGCAAAACAACGTTGAATTAATTCGTATTTCGTCTAGCAGCTAACAATTTCGCTTTTTCATACTTCCTCCTTCAACTTAGACATATCTACCTCAACAAATTGTGTAGAGCTAGTCACTTTCCCCGTCTGCTTTTCTTAATCATTTATTCTTTTACTTGTTTCAGTCATTTGACTGTGGCCATGCTGGAGCACCGCCTTTTAGTCGAGCAAATCAACCCCAGCACTTATTCTTTGTAAGCCTAGTACTTATTCTATTGGTCATTTTTGCCGAACCGCTAAGTTACAGGGACGTAAACACACCAGCATCGGTTGTCAAGCGATGTTGTGGGGATAAACACAGACACACACACACACACATATATATATATATATACATATACGACGGGCTTCTTTCAGTTTCCGTTTACCAAATCCACTCACAAGGCTTTGGTCAGCCCGAGGCTATAGCAGAAGACACTTGCCCAAGGTGCCATGTGTTTGGTAAGCAAGCTACTTACCACACAGCCACTAAGAAGAACAGACTTTTTAATGATCTAAATAACTTTTAAACGTCATTTTGTTCTTATACCTAGTTGTCAAGCTGGAGTGAAATTCAAAAAAGTGAATTTGTTTTGGTGAAAAGCAAAACAACACCAAAGTAAAACTTACAATTACGAACAGGAGTGCTACTACTTAGTAAAAAAAAAAAATATCGAATTTACTTTATCAAGCTTCTTTCGTGATTATTTACAGGACTGAGATTATTTATGGGGAAGAAAAGATATCGAAAAAGAAATATATATGTGCAGGTATGACTGTGTTGTTAGAAGTTTGCTTCCTGACTAGATGGTTTCGAGTTCGGTCCCACTGCGTGGCACCTTTGGCAAGTGTCTTCCACTATAGCCTTGGACCAAGCAGACCTTTGCGAATGTTTTTGGTAGATGGAAATTGAAAGAAGCCCGTCGTATGTGTGTGTGTGTGTAACTGTCCTCCACTACCGCTTGACAACCCATGTTTATGTGTTTACGTCTCCATAACTTAGCGGTTTGGCTGAAGACACTGATAGAATAAATACCAGGCTTTAAAAAAAAGCAAGTATTGAGGTCGATTCATTCGTCTGAAAATTCAAGATAGTGCGGCACAGTCTAAATCTGGCAGTAGTCATTTCTGGCCAAGCAATATAAAAGCAAAATCAAATTCTTAGAGGAAGAGTACTCTCTTCCAAACACATGGCTCTTCTTATGGACGCAATGATAAACTAGAGTAACATGTTGCTGCGACTTCAGCTATGTGGGCAGTGGAGGTATTCGATTGGCTAAACTCATGTAACTAAATGCTTGTAATGTCTTTATTGTTAAAATTCTAGTGGGAAAAAAATGAATGCAATTTTCATTATCCACAAGCAAAAATACACCAAAATTAAATTTCTTTTTAAATGTTCTTGTGAAAATTTGAAATACTATAATAAAGAAAGTATGAAGAACTATACAATCCAGGAGTGGTTGTGTGGTAAGTAGCTTGCCTACCAACCACATGGTTCCGGGTTCAGTCCCACTGCGTGGCACCTTGGGCAAGTGTCTTCTACTATAGCCTCGGGCCGACCAAAGCCTTGTGAGTGGATTTGGTAGACAGAAACTGAAAAGAAGCCTGTCGTATATATGTATATATATATATATATATGTGCGTGTACGTTTGTGTGTCTGTGTTTGTCCGCCTAGCATTGCTTGACAACCGATGCTGGTGTGTTTATGTCCCCGTCACTTAGCGGTTCGGCAAAAGAGACCGATACAATAAGTACTGGGCTTACAAAGAATAAGTCCCGGGGTCGAGTTGCTCGACTAAAGGCGGTGCTCCAGCATGGCCGCAGTCAACTGACTGAAACAAGTAAAAGAATAAAAGAGTAAAAGAGTAATCCATTGAGGGATGTTTAAACAACCCAAAACATTGACAGTACGTAAATGTTGCTTCAACACCAACAAACGATTAAGCATCAACATGTTGAGCTGTTATCTTTTGTTATTTAAGAATACTCGATCTTGTTTTTGTCACGCATTGATTAATTTCCTTGGGCAGTTTTCTGTTGCAATGCTCTCAACTTGTATATCGGAGGTCAATGACATTTTGTTACACACACACACAAATGTATGCATATATATACCCATATATATATATATATATATATACTTTATTTAAAGTAGCAGAAAATTCAACAAAACCTGTTACTCTGAGTTTCGTGTTGCCGTTCATCGGACAGTTTTTGCTAGCAACGCGAAACTCAGAGTAACAGGTTTTGTTGAATTTTCTGCTGCTTTAAATAAAGCATATTACTCTACCACTAGTATTTGAGTACTCTTTTTTCCACCTTGTTTCACATTTATGTGTTTACTCCGGTATATATATATATATATGTCGTGCTCAAGAACACAACACACATTTTTGCCAACGAATTACAAGTTTGTTTATTCCGGTAACATAAAAATCTGGAGTTCTGGAGCTGATGAACTCTTTGAACGCACTTTCAGCATCGGTTTGATTTTTGAACTCCTTCTCTCGCAGGAAACCATCAAGGTGCTTGAAAATGTGGTAGTCGATAGGAGAAAGGTCTGGGGAATAAGCTGGGTGGGGAAGAACTTCATAGCCAAGTTCTCTCAACTTCTGGAGTGTCATTAGTGAAACGTGTGGTTGAGCATTGTCATAAAGAATGACTGGCCCTCTTCTGTTGACCAGTCTGGGACAGAGGAGTAGCAGTTTTTCGTTCATTTTAGCAATTTCATGGCAATATTGTTTTTGCAGTAATGGTTTTCCTGGGTTTTAAGAAGTTATAATAGATGAGTCCAGCAGTACACCACCAAACAGTCACCATAACCTTCTTTTTGAAGAGATCGGGTTTAGGGAAGGTTTTCGGTGCTTCATTTTGGTCAAAACTCTGCGAAGAACGTTTTTTTTTTTATAGTACAGAATCCACTTTTCATCGCAAGTTACAATACGGTTGAGAAATGGATTGGTTTAGTTACGGAGAAGCGATGAGCAAATTTCATATCTATGCATTTTCTGATTTCCATTCAAATCGTGTGGTACCCATTTGTCATGATTATTTGATTTTCCGATCACATGCAAATGGTTGCACGCAGTTTTCTGGCTAACTTGAAGATCTTTTGCCAGTTCTTGAATGTCTCCCATATTGAATATACATTCATCCCAGAGCTTCCAAGCTATTACAAAAAACTCCAGGCTAATTTCAGCAATGGCGAAGAAAAGATTACTGAATCAGCAGGATGGGGAGATGACATGAAATTTCTATTTCATTTGACCAGAGTTTTTCGTTTCTTTGAAGAAACTGGCAAATTTCCTACTGTAAAGTTTCAAAAAATACCCAACTTAGGCAATGCAAGATGGAATTCTTGCACAATACTAGCTTTATTGGCATTTATTCTTCTACAAGAGAAAAGAGTTTTGTTTCTCAATGTTTGTCGATTTATCTCTTACAGCTGAGCAGATTTTTGGTGGCAGTTGAGGGAAAAGTGATGACTAATTTAAGAAAGGAGTCGACAACCTAAAGGTTTACCTTTTGGCCCTAATCAATAAGTTTTTCTCTTGCTGGGAAGTAAAATTTACTACATCAACAAACTTGGTTCTACTCCACCCTTATAAATAGTGATTATATTTCAGCGATTGTCATGATTAAGAAGTTATGTGGTAGCCAGCAAGATCTTAAAAAAGCATTGAATTCTGTAAAAAAACTTTTGGAGTCGAGAACCGTCAAAACTGGAAATTCCCAGAATAAATTAGAGTGCAGAACAGGCAATCAAGTGGTTTCAAGATCTTTATAATGTTTGTACAAAGAAGGAGAAACTTCAGCTTCGATTTATTTTATCTAACAAAACATATTAATTCTTTGTTATGCTTAAAAATTTGCAAACATTCAGCACCTTTTTCTTATACAGTTATTTAAAATTGGAATTAGACCTGTAAAGGTAAAAAATATGTAGTTTTTAATTTTGTATGTTATTGAATGCTTCTAGTGCCCTCTATCTTAAAATAGCCTAGTTTCGAACCTTTGCATAGAACTGGGTTTCCTACCAGCAGTATAATGGATAGATATTATCCCTTGGTTGGTTGGATTAACAACCTCTAACTCTTTTGGAATTATATATATATATATATACTTAATAAATAGGGTTCAGCAAAGATTTGCTTTACCACATACCGAAATTTAGAAATAGCAGCCAAAAGCAAATCTTTGCTGAACCCTATTTATTAAGTATTACTTATGTTTACCATGAAATGGTCCTTTTTTCATGCCGAATTCTGCTTGGTGAAATTATTGATTAATTCTTAATTAATTAATTTTACCCTTTGTTATTATTGATATATATATATATATATATATATATATATATATATATTATGTGCCAGTGGCACGTAAAAAGCACCCACTACACTCTCGGAGTGGCTGGCGTTAGGAAGGGCATCCAGCTGTAGAAACTCTGCCAGATCAAGATTGGAGCATGGTGCAGCCATCTGGCTCACCAGCCCTCAGTCAAAATCGTCCAACCCATGCTAGCATGGAAAGCGGACGTTAAACGACGATGATGATGATATATATATATATATATATATATATATATATATATATATATATATATATATATATATTGGTGGTGCTCCATCATGGCCACAGCCCTAGGGCTGAAACACATAAAAGAATATATATATATATATAATATGTATGTATGTATGTATGTTTGTATGTGCGTATGAATGTATGTATGTATGTATGTATGTTTGTATGTATGTATGTTTGTATGTATGTTTGTATGTACGTATGTATGTATATGTGTGTGCAAAACCCATCGACTGTCAGTCAAGCCTGAAGATTCTGTTCACCCCACAGGTGAAACAGAACAGCAAGACTGACTCGAAGAATATAATATATATATATATATATATATATATATATATATGTATACACACACACACACACACAGACACACAGATATTTACATGCACTTATATTATCTCGTTGCAACAACTATTCAACACGTTCCCCCACCGTTCTTTGCAGAAGGGACAACTGTCAATGTGTCACCGCTTCCGGTTGTTGTAAGTTTCAATTTGCGTCACCTGATTGTGGTGTGTTTCAGTCCGACGCTCCTCCTCCAAAACGAACCACGTTTGTTTCAATCTTGTTTCCTTCCTTGACCTTTCACCTGGCCTCTCTCCTCTCTTTCTTTCGCAATTAGTCACACCTCAGAAATACACACTCATTCAGTGGAGGGTGTCTTCAAATGTGAGTCGCTTCCTTAATTCCTCCTCCGTTTATTTCTAATAAATATAATCTTTCTGGCCGATCCACTGCTGACTTGGAAAGGAATATTTATTTCTTAAAGAAGTAAACATGCCACCGAAATTCGTTCGCAACCTTGGCGCTTCCGATGTGGCAGGTTCGCGCCCTGCTGAACTGGTGAGTGTCTTTTTTTTTCTTTTTTCAAAATTAAAAAAAAAAAAAAATATATATATCGTTTTAATTTAATAACTACTTGAATTCATAAACACCCACCGCCTTGGTACTCCTTTAGAACAGTGGTCCCAGTGCGCGCACTCGCGTACACGCCCTAGCTAGTCGTGACAAGTCGATCCTACCTAGCAAAGTAAATAAAACACAAAAACACAAAGTAAATAATTCTTTAACCAAAGTAAATAACACACAAAAAACACCAAGTAAGGATCGACTAGTCATGACTAGCCAGCGCGGATCCGCGAGTGCGCGCACCGGGGTCACTGTTCTCAAGTAGTACCCACAGTCTCCACAGTTCTCGTTCTGGTTAAATCAATAAGTCTTTGTTTACATTCCCATTCGTATTATATGAAAACGAGATATCACTAGCCAACACCCTTTGTCTGTTTTAGGGCTTAGAGATAACTACCTGAGGCTTAATATATATCTTTTTGGGGGATCAAATGATCTTTTAGGGGTAACTTAAAATATTAATTATGATAAACTGGTGTTCTGTTCATGGGAAAGTTTATCTTCCTGCTCTTTACATTGTGAACCCAGTGCTAACCCCAGGTTCTTAAAATATATTTTATATACGCGATATATATTATATATTATATACACTATTTACATTTAGTCAAGAGGAGAGGGTGTAGTGTACTTTAGCCTTTCTAGTTTCTTCCATATCAGGAAATAGTTGTTGGAAGATGAATGTTTTCGTATTTATTCGTTTTATTTACACAAAAAAGATTGAATCACAACTTAACTGTTGTATAAAGTTGGCGTAGTTGATGAGTGATTTTTCTTTGCCATTTTATTTCCGGATTAACCCTAGTCGTGCGAATATATACTAATAAACCATACCAGTCGTGTCTGTCCCATTTTAAAACCAGTCTTAGTGTATCTGGGACTACATTATCTATTGTATCCTTCGTGATTTCTTTTTAAGAACGTAGATTGTGTTTTAAAGTATATTTGACTGCTATTTCTAGCAGGTGAAGTGACCACGACCACATATAGGCTCCGACATTGATTCGTCCGTTTGAATTGTGATTTTTTTTCAAACAGATGGAAAAATCGCCAGAAAATAGTTCCGCTTTGAGACCGAAGAGGGTTGAGTCAAGTGCTTGGTGATGTTTCCTATTATAGCACTGTCGGTTACCGAACTTGTTAACAATGACAAATATCAACTTACATTTCCTACTTCCATGACAACCGCTGAAATATAAATCACTACTTATAAGGGTGGAGTAGAACCAGGTTTGTTGATGTGATAAATTTTTACTTCCCAGCGAAAGAAAAAACTTATTGATTAGGGCCAACAGGTAAACCTTTAGGTTGTCGACTCCTTTCTTAAATTAGTCATCACTTTCCCTCAACTGCCACCATCCGGTTGTATGTAGGTTGACAAAAAGGAGAGAATTTAAGATAATTCATTCTCTTTTTGTTTTGACTGTTTTGAGATTAACATTCTTTGGTGAAGGTAAAGAATGCGCACACTACCCCGTTTTCGAAGGTTTAGGGTTAGGGTTACGCCGAAAACGGGTGGTATGCGTATTTCTTTACCTCCGCCCATTCCTTAAGCTAAGAATCGGATGTTTCTGGACACTCCCACGTTAAGCTTTTTTTTGTGTATCTTTTTACTTGTTTCAGTCATTAGACTGCGGCCATGCTGGGGCACCTCCTTGAAGAATTTTTTGTCGAATGTACCGATCCCAGTACTTATTATTTTTTTTAAATGCCTGTTACTTATTCTGTCGGCCGCTTTTGCTGAACTGTTAAGTCACAGGGACGTAAACACACCAGCACCGGTTGTCAAGCGGTATGGAGGAGGGACAAACATAGACACAAATACACATATGCTCATATATATACGACGGGCTTCTTTCAGTTTCCGTCTGCCAAATCCACACACAAAGCTTTGGATGCCTTGAGGCTATAGTAGAAGACACTTGCCCAAGGTGCCACACAGTGGGACTGAACCTAGAACCATGTAGTTGGGAAGCAGGTTTCTTACCACATAGTCACGCCTCCTTATACACATTTCTTAGGGTTCTCTTTCAGTTTCCCATTTAACTTCAATACAGCTGGTTCTCCTCAGTTCACCTTTGTTGTCCACCATCCCCTCAAATTTACAAATTCTACAGTAGCACTACTATATAGCAATGGAAACCAGTCTTATCACAGATTCATTCTCCTTTCTGCCAGTGGCATTTAAAAAGCACCTGGCACACTCTGTTAAGTGGTTGGCATTAAGAAGGGTATCCAGCCATGGAAACCATGCCACAGCAGACAGGTGGAGTCTGGACAGCTCCTAGCTGGTTAGCTCCATGTCAAACTGTCCAACCCATGCCAGCACGAAAAGTGCAGATGTTAAACGATGATGATGATTTATGTATATCGCCTGTATCAGCCAGGCTGTCTCATGCCGAGTTGACTCCACTGGCCACAACATTTGCTCCATTCCTCTCGTACTCTCTTGCCATTCTCCTCCACATTGTTCCAAATATTTATCTTAAATCATCTTCCCACCTGATTGGAGGTTTTCCGAGTGGTCTCTTCTGTTCGTGTGGGTACCACTCGACAACTGCACGGCTCCACCGATTGTCTTTCAACCTTGCACCATGACTGGCCCATTGTGGATTTGCATGGTGACATTCTGTGATGTCGTCCTTCACTCCAGTTCTGTTCCTGATCTCCTCGTTCCAGATGTGATCTCTTACTCTTTTACTTGTTTCAGTCATTTGACTGTGGCCATGCTGGAGCACCGCCTTTAGTCGAGCAAATCAATCCCAGGACTTATTCTTTGTAAGCCTAGTACTTATTCTATCAGTCTCTTTTGCCAAACTGCTAAGTTATGGCACCGTAAACACACCAGCATCAGTTGTCAAGCGATGTTGGGGGGGACAAACATATACACACACACACACACATATATATATATATATATATATATATATATATATATATATATATATATATATATATATATTATATATATATATATATATATATATATACATATATACGACGGGCTTCTTTCAGTTTCCGTCTACCAAATCCACTCACAAGGCTTTGGTCGATCCGAGGCTATAGTAGACACTTGTCCAAGGTGCCATGCAGTGAGACTGAACCCGGAACCATGTGGCTGGTAAGCAAGCTACTTACCACACAGCCACTCCTGCACCTATAGTGAAATTCCCAACATTAACTTTCCATGGCTATAACAGAAGACACTTGCTCAAGGTACCATGCATTGGGACTGAAACTGGAATGATAATGATGATGATGATTCCTAAATTCATACATGCCATAATCTATTTGTTGATTTGGCTGCTATTTCTAGTGGGTTGAATGACAGCTTATTAGCTTGTGGTGAATGACGGCTGAAGAGGATCTAGAACAGTAGTGTTCAACCATTTTCAGTTCATGTTTTGATTACCCTTTTACTTGCTTCAGTCATTTGACTGTGGCCATGCTAGAGCACCGCCTTTAGTTGAGCAAATCATCCCTAGCACTTATTCTATCAGTGTCTTTTGCTGAACTGCTAAGTTATGGGGATGTAAATACACCAGCATCGGTTGTCAAGTGATGGTAGGAGGACAAACACAGACACACAAACATATACACATATGTACATATACATATATACGATGGGCTTCTTTCAGTTTCCATCTACCAAATCCACTCACAAGGCTTTGGTCAGCCCGAGGCTATTGTAGAAGACACTTGCCTAAGGTGCCACGCAGTGGGACTGAACCCAGAACCATGTGGTTGGTAAGCAAGCCACTTGCCACACAGCCACTCCTACGCCTATGTATATTCTTAACAAAGCAAACAATTATTATTTGACTATATCATCCTAAGGTGTGTTGTGATTGTTCTGTGGTGAAGCTTGTTGGCAAAGGTGTGATTGAGCATTGTCTAAAAGCATAAGCTCAAATAGACTTTTGAGCCAAAACTGCCGATTCTGTTTACTCAGGAACTGTTCCTTACCATGCTGTGGACGTCTTTAGCCCTTTTTTTACTCTATTTATTTTGAGATGCTCTCTGTTTCTTTCAATTATTTTAAATATAACAAAGAATTCAGTAAAATAACTTAGTTATGATTAAGATAGTTTTAGGAACATAAATTGTGACTAAGGTTTGGTGGAAGATTTTAATTCAGAACTTTTGAAAAACAAGATATTTGTACTACAGGGCCAGAGCCGGTTTCAGCTGGGTTGGTATCAAAAGGGTTAAGCAGGTGTTTGTAATATAAATTAACCTAAAATTTTGAAGGAAGGTTTTTAACTTAGATCACTTTAACCCTTTCGTTATTGTATTTCTGTTGAGATGCTCTGTGTTTCTTTCAATTAATTTTAAATATAACAAAGAATTTAGGAGAATAACTTAGTTATTATTAAGCCGGTGTTAAGAACATAAATTGTGACTAAGGTTTGGTGGAAGATTTGAATTCAGACATTTATACTACGGGGCCAGAGCCAGTTTCAGCTGGGTTGGTAACGAAAGGGTTAATGGATCACATGGCTCCTTTAACTTTCATCGGTCAGGCCAGCAGCAAAAAGAAAAGGAAACAGAATAAACAACTTAAAGGGTGGCCTGATGAAAAAGAAAAAAAAAAAAAAAACAAGTAAGCTGTAAGATGATTTGACATTTTGAAGGAAGTTTAACGAGTTCCCCATGAATACAGATGTCACTGCCACCAAAGGGTCAACTAAAACAGTTTGGGCTTGTGGGACATGTTGCATGACTAAAAGCCTTATATATTTCTTTACTGCCCACAAGGGGCTAAACATAGAGGGGACAAAGAAGGACAGACAAACGGATTAAGTCGATTACATCGACCCCAGTGCGTAACTGGTACTTAATTTATCGACCCCGAAAGGATGAAAGGCAAAGTCGACCTCGGCGGAATTTGAACTCAGAAAGTAACGACAGACGAAATACCGCTAAGCATTTCGCCCGGCGTGCTAACGTTTCTGCCTGCTCGTCGTCTTGTATCATCATCATCATCATTTAATGTCTGTTTTCCCTGCTGGCATGGGTTGGATGGCTTGGCAGGAATTGGCAAGGCCAGGGGGGGCCACACAATATTCTGTTTTGGATTTGTTTTTACCGCTGAATGCCCTTCCTAATGCCTACCACTCTACAGAGTGCACTGGGTGCTTTTTATGTGACACAAATCACCAGTGCTTTTTCACATAGCACCTTAGTTTTAGGATCTTAATTCTGTTGTGGTAGCCGGGTCTTATCAGGTACTGCAATGCACCACATATCATGGCCGTTGCCAGCCTCGCCTGGCACCTGGGCCAGTGGCACGTAAAAAAGCACCCACTACACTCACGGAGTGGTTGGTGTTAGGAAGGGCATCCAGCTATAGAAACACTGCCACATCAGACTGGGCCTGGTGCAGCCTCCTGACTTCCCAGACCCCAGTTGAACCATCCAACCCTTGCTAGTATGAAAAGCGGATGTTAAATGATGATGATGTCATCTTCTGTATAAGGTTTGGTATTTTGAGATCGGTCTTCAGTACTTCATCCCGTGTCTTTCTGGGTCTCCCTTTTCCACAATTTCCCTCTACTTTAAGTGATCGGCACTTCTTGAAAACCAAATGTGTCTGCCTTCGTTTTGATTAGGAATCCAAGAATCGTATGTTATCAGGCTGGTCAACAATCTTGTGGTTTTATTGAACTGGAATTTGTTTGGCTCTGATGTTATACAGGGGGGAGGATTTCACCCTAAATGCATAAATCCAACAGTTAAGCAAAGTGGAGATAACATCATGGTTTAGGGATACATCTTCCTCATCTTTCTAATGCCCAATTTTCCATGCTTGCATACATCAGAAAGAATTCATTGAGGTAGATTTTCTATGGCTGGATGCTCTTCCTGTTTCCAACCCTCCACTTTCCAAGCATGATGATATATTCTCATGGCTGGACATCCTCATGGAAGATTGGAAACAACACTGCTTGTATGACAGTGATACTTATTTACAACAACTCTGCAATGTGAAGATCAGGGTGTACAAGCTCACACATTGTGCTTCTTCCAGTTTCTGTCCACCAGGTCCACTCGCAAGACTTTGGTCAACCTAGGGCTGCAGGGGAAGATGCTTGTTCAAGGAGCCATGCAGTGAGACTGAACCTGAAATTATGTGGTTGGGAAGCAAACTTCTTGATCACTTAACCATAGCTGTACCTATGTCCAAAAAAGTAGCTGATCTCATACACCAGGTTAAGGGCTTCATGTGCAACAATACAGCCCATATCATGGGAGAAGATATATCAAGTGTCAGTTGGGTCAGTCATGAATTGATAAGCTTGGCATTGACCAGAAGCTTAGTGCAAGAATAATCAAGGAATTCCTCAAAACAAGATTATCCAAATGCTGCAATGGCCATCACTTCTCAATCGTTACATTTTGTTGAAAAAATATATTTTTTTTTGAATTGACTAAATTGGAGCGGCTGCGTGGAAAATTGCTTGCTTACCAACCACATGGTTCCAGGTTCAGTTCCACTGCGTGGCACCTTGGGCAAGTGTCTTCTACTCCAAGATGAGGACACATATCCATCAAATGTAAATAATGCATATATATCTCTGTATCTGTATCATCATCATTTAACGCCTGTTTTTCATGCTGGTATGGGTTGGATGGTTTGACAGGAGCTGACCAACTGCCCAGGTTCCATGTCAGTTTTGGTATGCTTTCTATGGCTGGATGCCCTTCCTAACACCAACCTCTTTACAGAGTGTACTGGGTGCTTTTAAGCAGCGCTGGCCCAGGTACATTTACATGGCACCAGCACCCACAAGCCAGCAAGGTTAGGAATGCTCAGCTAGAGAGGGATGCAGGGGACATGCCCCTGTATGCAAGGACAGCTCTGCTTTTACTTAGCTTGACATGACATCCCAAACACGGCAAACTGCCAGGAGTCTCTCTGTCCCCTTTTATCCCTTCTATGAGTCCCAACACCATGTTCTTTTATTTTTTTTACTTGTTTCAGACATTTAACTGTAGCCAAGCTGGAGCACTATCTTAATGGGTTTTTAATTGAAGAAATCAACCCCGGGACTTATTCTTTGTAAGCCTAGTACTTATTCTATCAGTCTCTTTGGCTGAACTGCTAAGTTACATGGATGTAAACACACCAGCATTGGTTGTCAAGCAATGGTAGGGGGACAAACACACAACTGTATACACATACACACAAACATAGCAGGCTTCTTTCAGTTTCCGTCTACCAAATCCACTCACAAGACACTGGTTGGTCCAAGGCTACAATGAAAGACTCTTACCCAAGGTTCCACACAATGGGACTGAACCCAGAGCCATGGGGTTAGGAAGCAAGCTTCTTACCGCACACCTATGTGTGATTAGTTTGATAGAATCCAAGTTTTAGTTTCAGTACAATTTGGAACTTAGTACAAATTTTTTGTTTCCAATTGGTGCATCATGCAAATTCATAATTTTTGATGTAGGAGACAGTTCTTTTCTGTTAACGATTATTGATAGCAGTACTTTAAGTAGCACGTGAATATAACGAAGGATTAATAATTAGAGACAACGGTTAACACAGATGTTGCCACGTTTGATTGACGTGCCTCACAAGTTTAAAATATTGATTTCAAATTCTGGTAGAAGGCCAGCAATTCCAGGAGAATGGATAAGTTGATTATATTGAGCTTAATTAGTCCTCAACTGTTACTTATTATATTGACCCTGAAAGGATGGGAGGTAAAGTTGATCTTCATCATTGTCATTATTTAACGTCTGTTTTTCATGCTGGCATGGATTGAATGGTTTGACTGGGGACTAGCGAGCCAGAAGGCTGCACCAAGCTCCAGTCTGATCTGGCAAGGTTTCTACTGCTGGATGCCCTTCCTAGCGCCATCCACTCTGACTAAACAGCATAGTACTTACTTGTACTTGTGGCGACATTCACCCTGGGCGGGTTGAGTCGGCTTCTTCTACCACCCTTGAGGCATCTTGAACCATGGCAGCCCACGCACGACGGTTCTGCGCCAGTTCACTGGAGATAGCGAGCCAGTCACGGTTCCATCGGCACAGGCCGACCACCTGCAGACCCGTGAGCACGGAGAGGTCCTCCTTGATCGTTGTAGCCCAGGTCTTCAGCTGCCACAGCATAGTAGGGTCAGTTGGGTACCATCTGTGAGAAAAACAGCACCATGACATAATTCACTCTGTCAGAAATTTGGAAACAACATGCTATACTGCTTGGCATTCACATTGGAAACTCCTGTTTGAACATTTCAGAGTGTTTGGGTGTCAATGTGAGGACATGTACTAAGAGTGATTAAAATCAAACATCCAGTCAGCATCATGGCGTTTGGAGTGATCACTAGTGATGGTGAGACATTATGCCTCCAGTCATCTTTCTACACGGCCTCAGACTCTACACGGAGACCTACATCAAGTACCTGGAGGAGGTAGTGCTGCCCTAGATAAAGAAGGTGGCTGCTGGAAGATCCTATGTTTGGCAACACGACTCTGCACCATGTCACACAAGCAGGAGAACCCAGTCATGGCTGTCAGACAATTTCTGCAACCACATCACCCC
>NC_043008.1:14851900-14871900 GCF_006345805.1 Octopus sinensis
AATATATATATATATATTGTATGTCAACCTGATGTCTGTGTGTGTAGATTTTATGGCTTAACCCTTTAGCATTCAGAAATACCTTGTCAAATGTAATGCTTATTTATTGACATTGATTTGAGTTAGTCATGCGTTACCTTGTAGCTTTGAGATTTCAATGATGTGATTGTTTATTTTTAGAATGACATTGTGAGGTTGATATGTGAGGCTGGTTATGGCTAGTTTGAAAATAAACAGGTAGAATATTTGGGTTGGATGTGGCTGGTTTAACCCTTTCGTTACTGTATTTATTTTGAGATGCTCTCTGTTTCTTTCAATTCATTGTACATATAACAAAGAATTTGGTAAAATAACAGTTATCATTCAGCTAGTGTTAGGAATATAAATTGTGACTATGGTTTGGTGGAAGATTTTTATTCAAAACTTATGAAAACAAGACATTTGTATTCAGAGCCAGAGCCGGTTTCAGCCAGATTGGTAATGAAAGGGTTAAATGCTAAACGGTGAAGCCAGAGATGCAAGGGGTCCATGAACCTGGTAACCCTTTAATTATCTGTAATCATGCAGGACCTTCACCTCACACCTTTGCACCTTTTCATTATCACATTTCCATCGTTCACATCCCTAGAAGTAAAACAACAGGATTTTGCTCTCACAAATCAGTTCTTTCCTAGTCCCACCCCTTTTTTTTTTGTAAACTACATATTTGTTGTGAATTAAAGTTGATCCCTGTTGCTATTGGATTTACCCACAATTCAAGATGTCTGGAAAGAAGTGATCGAGTGCAAACAGCGGAACTGATCTTGGACGTTAAAACTTAGTGTGCACATGCACAGCAGAGTTCAAGGTCAATCAGTGCCAAGTGGCTTCACTCTCCGTGCTTTAGCTTTGTTACTATAGCAACAGTCTGGATACTTATTGATCAGATCACAAAGATTATTTAAATAAAAAACAGCTAATTTGGTGCAGTGGTTTCTTATTCTTATTTCTTTACTGCCCGCAAGGGGCTACACACAGAGGGGACAAACAAGGACAGACAAACAGATTAAGTCGATCATATCGACCCCAGTGCTTAACTGGTACTTATTTAATCGACTCCGAAAGGATGAAAGGCAAAGTTGACCTCGGCGGAATTTGAACTCCGAAATGTAGTGGCAGATGAAATACGGCTAAGCATTTCGCCCGGCGTGCTAACGTTTCTGCCAGCTTGCCGCTTATTCTTATTCTGTCCACCATGTACCTCTTGTGAAAGCACATGGCCTGGTGGTCAGGCCGTTGCACCCATGATCACAAGATCATGGTTTCAATTCCTGGCTGAGGCAGTGTGTTGTGTTCTTGAGCAAAACACTTCATTTTTCATGGCCCCAGCCCCCTCAGCTCTAAATGAATAACCCTGTGAAGAACTGGCATCTCATCTTGGGGTATTACTGTGATCTTACTCACTTATGCACTCTGGAAATTGGGTAACTAATCCTATAAGTCTCGAGATAGTAATGTCCAAGAGACTTATGTAAATGTGCTTCTTTCCCTTACATTCTAATCTAAAATGTTTATATTATTTTCCACTTTAAGGTGAAGAACTGGCAGAATCATTAGGGTATTGGGGCAAAATGCTTAGCAGCTTCTCATCCATCATTACATTTTGAGTTCAAATTCCACTAAGGTCGACTTTGCCTTTCATCCTTTTGGGGTTGATAAAATAAGTACCAGTTGTATACTGGGATTGATGTAATCACCTATTCTCCTCCCCTGAAATTGCTGGTCGTGTGCCTAAATTTGAAATCCTTATTTTCCACTTTAACCCTTTTGATACCAACCCAGCTGAAACTGCCTCTGGCTCTATTGTACAAATGTCTTGTTTTCATAAGTTCTGAATTAAAATCTTCCACCAAGCCTTAGTCACAATTTATGTTCTTAACACTAGCTTAATGATAACTAAGTTAATTTACTAAATTCTTTGTTATATTTAAAATCAATTGAAAGAAACACAGGGCAGCTCAAGAGAAAAATGGAGCAAAAGGGTTAACAAATGATTAATTTAGCCAATATGATACCAGCCCGGCTGAAACCACCTCTGGCTCTGTAGTACAAATGTCTTGTTTTCATAAGTTCTGAAATAAAATCTTTCACCAAAACTTTGTCACAATTTATGTTCCTGACACTAGCTTTATTATAACTAAGTTATTTTACTAAACTTCTTGTTGTATTTAAAATTAATTGAAAGAAACACAGAGCATCTCAACAGAAATACGGTAACAAAAGGGTTAATCTGTTTTTTTCTTAATTTTCTGTTTTAGGTTTCTCTGCTGAATTCTGGTGATTCTGATGATGAAGACTTCTTTCTCAAGTAAGTTCCTCATTCCCATTTCACTTCTAATTTTATACACACAGTGTATCTACAAGGGTGAGTCAAAAAGTAATGCCAGTTTGTTTAGGACAGGTATAATTGCCAACACAGGAACATGTATCATGCATCAAAATGAAGCTGGTCCTCTGTGGATCACATCCCTGCTTCTCAACATAGTCACTGTTTCTTTCAATAGCAATGTTCCACCTTCGAGTGAACACAAACAAACCAATGCTGGTTGTCAAGTGGTGATGGGACAAATGCACCCCACCACATATTTGTGTATAGTGAGCTTCCATCCAGTTTCCATAATTCCACCAAATTCACTCACAAGGCATTGGTCGACCTGGACCTGTAGTCAAAGACACTTCTTGCCTAAGGTACCACTTAGTAGGACTGAACCTGGAACGATATGGTTGCAAAGCAAACTTCTTAACCTCACAACCATATGATTAGTTTAATTACCATGGAGGAGTCAGAGCCAGTGCTACTATAAACTGAGGAGTCAAAGTGGGAGTCGAAGATTCTGTGCACAGACTCCAAAAATATACAAAGTGTTTTGTAATTTTCTTGTAATTTTACTCTCGTTAATTGCTGTTGGTAGGAAATTAAGAAATCCTGGGTGGTTTTGGCTGTTGATGCGTATTTACAATTTTAGATGCGTTGGATTGGGTTACAAAACTGAGACATTGTGTTGAAACTCAAGCAGTTGCATCGTGGGAAACATGATAGAAATTTAAAACACACACACACACACAAAGCCATTATAGCTACCTTTGTAATAGTATCAAAGTCATTTTTGTCCATCTGTCACCTGATCATAAATAACAGGCCATTTTGTAGGTTTAAAAAAAAACTTGGGAGTTTTACATAAATAATCTAACATTCATCATTATCATCATCGTTTAATGTCTGCTTTCCATGCTAGCATGGGTTGGACGATTTGACTGAGGTCTGGTGAACCAGATGGTTGCACCAGACTCCAATCTTGATCTGGCAGAGTCTCTACAGCTGGATGCCCTTCCTAACGCCAACCACTCTGAGAGTGTAGTGGGTGCTTTTTACGTGCCACTGGCATGTGGGCCAGTCAGGTGGCACTGGCAATGACCACTGTGCTTTTTATGTGCCACCTGCACAGAGGCCAGCTTGTTGCCCTGGCACTGATCAAACTCATATGGTACTCTTAGCGTGCCACTAGCACGGATGCCAGTCATCGAATTTGATTTTGATTTCACGTGCCTCAACAGGTCTTCGCAAACGGAGTTTAGTGTCCAATGAAGGAAAAGTATGCATAAGTGGGCTGGTTATACCCCTAACATAGGCCACAAGGTTATGGTCTCACTTAAGCTTGCTGAGTCTTCTCAAGCACAGCATATTTCCAAAGGTCCCAGTCACTAGTCATTGCCTCGGTGAGGCCCAATGTTTGAAGGTCATGCTTCACTACTCCATCCCACGTCTTCCTGGGTTTGCCCCTTCCACAAGTTCCCTCAAGTGCTAGGGTGTGACACTTTTTCACACAGCTATCCACATCCATTCTCACCACATGGCCATACCAGCGCAGTCGTCTCTCTAGCACACCACATCTGATGCTTCTTAGGTCCAACTTTTCTCTCAAGGCATTTACACTCTGTCGAGTATGAACACTGACATTACACATGCAGACTAACACTCTGTTTCAAATATTGGCACAAGGCCAGCAATATTGGAGGAGGAATAGGTCAGTTAGATCGACCCCAGTGCTCAACTGGTACTTATTTTATCGACCCTGAAAAAGATGAAAGGTAAAGTCGGCTTCTGCGGGATTTGAACTCAGGACATAAAGACGGACGAAATGCATCTAAGCAATTTTCCCAGGGGACTAACGAGTCTGTTGGGCTCGCCACCTTAATCAATAATAAGATACTTTGAGTTTTGAAGGTGCGTGGCCCAGTGGTTAGGAATGTTGCACTCATGACTGTTAGATCGCGGTTTCAATTTCCGGGCTGAGTGGTGCGTTGTGTTCTTGACCAGAACACATCACTTCACGTTGTTGTAGTCCACTCAGCTGTAGATGATTAACCCCTCGACGGACCCGTGTTCCCTCCTGGGTGAATGTAGTAATCTCGGTTACTTATCACATACTACAGTCATACTTGTTTGTCATTTGACCGTGGCCATGCTGGAGCACCGCCTTTAGCCGAGCAAATCGACCCCAGGACTTATTCTTTCTAAGCCTAGTACTTATTCTATCGGTCTCTTTTGCCGAACTGCTAAGTTATGGGGACGTAAACACACCAGCATCGGTTGTCAAGCGATGTTGGGGGGACAGCACAGACACATATATATATACATATATACGATGGGCTTCTTTCAGTTTCCGTCTACCAAATCCACTCACAAGGCTTTGGTTGGCCCGAGGCTATAGTAGAAGACACTTGCCCAAGGTGCCACGCAGTGGGACTGAACCCGGAACCATGTGGTTTGTAAGCAAGCTACTACCACACAGCCTATATTTACGTTCTATTTTTAGTTACCTCAGCAGTCTTCCTTCCGAGAACCATAAAATCCGATATGATTAACTCTTCTTTCGCCTAAAATGTGTAGAATTTTTGCCTATGTTAACCACTTTGTCTAAATTATGTACACATTTTATAATTTCATTTATTTATTGTTCTGATGTTTCCATAAACTAAATTAGTTTCACTATAATTTTGTCGCCTTTTCAATATCAAAATAAATGAAAAATTAATCGAAATAGATGAAAAGGCGATCATTCGTTACTAGTATTATAATTGTCACATATAAACCACGTGGGTTTATTTACATTTCCGAGGAAGATCGTCGGTTTCCGTGAAAAATTTTTATTTTTTTACTTATGGGTTTGGGGGGGAAACAAATACACACACAATTTTCGTTGCGTCTTGTAACCTATTGTATAGGTTGCAAGACGTTACGAAAATTTTAGAAAAATAGAAAAGAAATAAGTGGAAATTTTACTGATGAGTGTGTTAAATTATAAGGAACCAAAAGAGAATGATTTTCCCCAGACACAACAGAAGATGCTTCAACACATGAACTCATATAAAGAATCTTGCAACCCAAATCCCAAAACGAAATACCACAGTTATTTCCCCTGGTATTTCCAAGAAAGATAACTAAGTACACGTATTTTAAGATATATATAAAGTTACTTCCCTTGAATTCAATGTTGATTTTTTTTTTCTTGACCTGTTGCTTTCTTTTCTTTTTTCAGAGGTCCTCGTATGGGCGAGAAGATTGCTGACCCCAAGATTGGAAAGTAATTATCCTTTTATATATTACTGTAATTAATATTACAATAGTATTTATTATTAAATGTCTTTTTATCATATTTTAAAGTGGTATCCATTAACCATAATTGTCATCTTATTCTTGTCAAGCTTACAGTTCATTAGTCTCAGGTGATTCTTGATCAATCAGATCTATCTACAGTCAAAAGCATTCCATCCTGTATTTATTCAAGATATAGTTTATTCATTAGTTGTGAAGTCTGTGTAAATAAAGCCGGCTTCTCGTTATCAAAAGGCACAATCTGTCGCTGTGTAAACCTACTACTACAGCCCAGCATCCTTAGGACCTGGTGGACATCGGGAACATATTAAAAAAAAGGCAGAAATTGGACCCCTAAAGGGAGTCATCTCTTTGACTAATCTCTGCCTAGAAATTTCTGATATTAAAATCTTTTTTTTTTTCTGTCATTTGTTAACTTTAATCATAACTAAATTTTGTTATCTCAGGTTTGTGATTACTCTTTTACTCTTTAACTTGTTTCAGTCATTTGACTGTGGCCATGCCGGAGCACCGCCTATAGTCGAGCAAATCGACCCCAGGACTTATTCTTTGTAAGCCTAGTACGTATTCAATCGGACTCTTTTGCCGAATCACTAAGTTACGGCGACGTAAACACACCAGCATCGGTTGTCAAGCGATGTTGGGGCGACAAACACAGACACACAAACACACACACACATATATACATATATACGACGGGCTTCTTTCAGTTTCCGTCTACCAAATCTACTCGTGATTGATCCTGGAACTATGTGGTTGGTAAGCAAGCTACTTACCACACAGCCACTCCGATTTTGCCTCTCCTCATTTCTCCAGGCTTGATAAATAAGTTAACAGATCATATAATCTTTTTTACCTTTTACCCAATAGTCATGCCTGCTTTCCTACCAATTTTTTACTTTAGCCAGTGTGTCTAAGCCCCAGCCCATCCAAAATACTTTGGATTACAGAATGACCTGCTGTGCTTACTTTGGATCGTAGGGTGACCTGCTGTGCTTGAGGAAACTTATTGAGTCAAGTACATAACATCAACATCAAAATAAATACCAAATGGAAATTGTAGTCGTGATACCTGTGCCAGTGACATGTAAAAAGCATCATCTGAACGTGGCTGATGCCAGCACCTGTGCCGGTGACACGTAAAAACCACCAATGGATTGTGGTCACTGCCAGCCTCCCCTGGCACCTGTGCCGGTGGCAAGTAAAAAGCACCCACTACACTCACAGAGTGGTAGGTGTTAGGAAGGGCATCCAGCTGTAGAAACACTGCCAGATCAGACTGGAGCCTGGTGCAGCCACCCGGCTTCCCAGACCCTGGTTGAACCGTCCAACCCATGATAGCAATGAAAACGGACGTTAAATGATGATGATGATGATCAAATATCTCTTCAGCAAGACACCTGTCCCTGTCTCTTCATCATACTTTAATCTCCTTCGATACTCTACCACAATAAATCAAGGGGTCTTGCCTTGTAAGTAAATGGTGACCTTGCCTGTGTTGGTGCCATGAAACAAAATGCACCCAGTGCACTCTGTAAAGTGGTTGACATTTGGAAGGGTGTCCAGCTGTTGAAACCCTGCTAAAATCAGACTCAGAGGTCAGTGCAGCTGTTTGTTTCATCAGTTTCTGTTGAACTGTCTAACCCATGCCAGCAGGGAAAAAGGGATGTTAAATGATGATGACCAGTGGGGCTCTTCACAGCTGTATATATGCATATATTCTTTGTGGAGGTACATGGCCTAGTGGTTAGAGTAGTAGACTCGCGGTCTAGGGATCGCGTGTTCCAATCTCAGACCGGGCAATGTGTGTGTTTATGAGCGAAAACACCTAAGCTCCACGCGGCTCCGGCAGAAGGTAATGGCGAACTTCTGCTGACTCTTTCGCCACAACTTTCTCTCATTCCTTCCTCCTTCATCTTGCAGCTCACTTGCGATGGACCGGCGTCCCGTTCAGGTGGGGAACCTATGCGCCAAGGAAACCGGGAAACCGGCCCTTATGAGCCTGGCCTGGCTCGAGAAGGAACAAACAAAAAAAAAACAAATATATTCTTTCAATGGTTTCAATCATTGGATTTTAGCCCAGCTGGCGCATCAACCCTAGGGATTTTGATCTGTCATATGAACCCACCTCCTTCCTTGTATATATTTCAACATAAATGTATGACACATTTTTTTTTTTTAATTATCATCCAGATTGCAGAACCAGGTTGGAGAGGTTATTGATATTATGAAAGACAATGTTTCACGTGTAATGGACAGAGGATGTAAACTGGAAGATCTCCAAGACAGATCAGGTATGTTGGCAAATTCTTTAACATTTGGTGCTGATGAGGGATTCATGTTTTAGTTGTCAAAGAAACTTGCTTTTTATTAGTTTGTCATTATTGGATCTGATTTGGTTATTATATTAATTTGTAAATTGGCCAACTGGTAAAATCATTAATACATTCGACAAAAAGTTTAGTGATATTTTGTCTGGCTTTACATTGTGAGTTCAAATTCTTCTCATCATCATCATCATCGTTTAACGTCTGCTTTCCATGCTAGCATGGCTTGGACGATTTGACTGAGGACTGGCAAACTAGATGGCTGCACCAGGCTCCAATCTTGATCTGGCAGAGTTTCTACAGCTGGATGCCCTTCATAATGCCAACCACTCTGAGAGTGTAGTGGATACTTTTACGTGCCACCGGCATGAGGGCCAGTCAGGCAGTACTGGCAACGACCATGCTCAAATGGTGTTTTTCACCTGACACCTGCACAAGAGCCAGTCCAGCGGCACTGGCAACGACCTCGCTTGAATGTTTTGTTCACAAGCCACCAGCACAATTTCCAGTAAAACAATGCTGGCAATGATCACACTCAAATGGTGTTTTTTACGTGCTACTGGCACAGAAGCCAGTTTGCTGCTCTGGCATCGATCATGCTCGGATGGTTCTCTTTGTGCTCCACTAGCATGGATGTCAGTCATCGAATTTGATTTTCATTTCATCGAATTTGATTTCAGTTTCACTTGCCTCAACAGGTCTTTGCAAGCAGAATTTAGTGTCCAATGAAGGAAAGGTATGCATAAGTGGGCTGGTTACACCCCTGGCATAGGCCATGAGGTTATGGTCTCACTTGGCTTGCCGGGTCTTCTCAAGCACAGCATATTTCCAAAAGTCTCGGTCACTAGTCATTACCTTGGTGAGGCCTAATGTTCGAAGAGGCTCGTAAAATACCAATCAAATACTGGGCTCAAATTAATTGATTAGCCCCTTCTACCAAATTTTCAGGCGCTGTGCCTATAGGTAGAAAGAATTATATTGATTTGTAATATAGGCAGAGGGTCGTAAATTTTGAAGCAGTCATGTCGACAGCAGTACTCGACTGGCTATTTAATTTGTAGACCCTGGATGGATGAAAGATAATGATGACCCTGGTCCAATTTGAACTGTGAATGTCAAAAAATCATAACTAAATTCTACAAAAAATTTATTCTCTCATTTCACCAATTCTGCCCATTCGCCGCTTGTGTTTGTTTTTATAATTTTTTTTTTCTGTAATTAAAACACAACTGTGAACATTTGTGTTTTCATCAACAGATTTAAGAGATGAGGAATTATGTACATTATTTACATGATTTACATTTGACGGATATTTGTCCTCATCTTGTTTGTTGTTAATACAAAGTTTTAGCTGATATAATGACCTCAGCTACAAATGACTAACAAAATGTGAGGTAGGAAGGAAAAGAATCTAGCCATAGGGGTTCATTAAGGTTCTGTACTCAGTCTCCTCCTGTTCATCATAGTTCTCTCCTGGTTGTTACAGAAGATCTTATCACTAGTTCTCAAGGAAATTCTGTAGGTAGATGACCTTGTTCTCATAACCAAATCTACCAAATTATAACAGAAGGAACACCAAATATGCAAATTATCATCATCATCATCATCGTTTAACGTCTGTTTTCCATGCTAGCATGGGTTGGACGGTTCGACCGGGGATCTGGGAAGCCAGAAGGCTGCACCAGGCTCCAGTCTGATCTGGCAGTATTTCTACAGCTGCATGCCCTTCTTAATGCCAACCACTCCATGAGTGTAGTGGGTGCTTTATACGTGCCACTGGCACAGTGTAGTGGGTGCTTTTTACGTGCCACCGGAAATATCATCAGAAATTCTTGAAGTAAACCAAACAAAAAATAAAAAAAAGTTACAGTCAGAAAGAAATTAAGATTCTACTGATTTGTGTGAAGTGGCTGTGGTCAGTTTGCAGAAAAGGAATTCCACATTGTGTAACCAAAGTAAGCAATGGGTGCACAAGAGGTGCAGAAGGATTGCAGGCAGGTTGACCGAGGAAGGATACACTGGTGTAGTGGTAAGAACATCATCATTGTCATCATCATCATCATCGTTTAGTGTCCGCCTTCCATGCTGGCATGGGTTGGACGGTGCAACTGGGGTCTGGGAAGCCAAAAGGCTGCACTAGGCCTAGTCTGATCTGGCATTGTTTCTCCGGCTGGATGCCCTTCCTAAAAATCCTTGTTTCATGCTGGCATGTGTTGGAAGGTTTGACAGGACCAGATGGGTTCAAGGACTTCATGAAGTTCCAGTGTCTGCTTTAGCAAGGCTTCTATGACCGGTGGCTAATCAGCAGTGGAGGAGCAAGTTCCAAAAGCATAGCAACCGGAGTAAGAATGAGATGGAAAAAAGTTCAGGGACCTGCAGCTTCTGCTGGCAGCAAAGCCGTTCAAGAACTTGGACCTGGAGATCTCCATTTCCAGTGACTTCGAGGGCCACCTCCCAGTGGTGTCAGGAGTCAACGAAGAGTCCTCGACTACAAGACAACGACCAAAGCATTTTTTTCCCCCCAGGTCTCCCGCCCCTAAGCCCTAGACCATCACCTAATCACCCTTACCCCTCTTGTTGCTTAACAACAACAACAGCTGGCAGCAAAGGGGTTCTCTTTCTGAGAGAAGAGCAGGTTGTATGATATCATCATCGTTTAACATCCGCTTTCCATGCTAGCATGGGTTGGACGATTTTGATTGAGGGCTGCACCAGGCTCCAGTTTTGATCTGGCAGAGTTTCTACAGCTGGATGCCCTTCCTAACGCCAACCACTGCCGTTACGTTGTGAGTTCAAATTCTGCCGAGGTCGACTTTGTTTTTCATCCTTTCGGGGTCGATAAATTAAGTACCAGTTACGCACTGGGGTCGATGTAATCGACTTAATACCTATGTCTGTCCTTGTTTGTCCCCTCTATGTTTAGCCCCTTGTGGGCAATAAAAAAATAGGTATATGTGTACAAAGTAAGACGTTACTTGGTAGTGTAATACAGACATTGAATGCAGAAGTTGTGTGACAGTTGGAAAGCAATGAAGCAAGCATTCTCTGCTGCATATGTAATGTTAGTGTGTATGAAGAGTAAGGCACAAATAAGCTGAGAGCAAAAACTGAATGTGAGGCATTAGATGTTGTGTGAAAGAGGGAAGACGGCAATGTTATGAGCATGTGATATGTATGAGATGACAGTTGGGTAAAGAAGTGTCGAGGTATCTAAGTGGAGGGATCCTGTAGAAGAAAAGTATGAAGGATTTAGGAAGAAATTGTGAAAATGCCATGAAGGAGATGACAAAATATTGCACCAAGTGGTGAGATGCTGCTCTGGAAAAGACCTGTCCAGGGTGAAAAAGGACAAAATAATGAGATTGGCGACGATTATCCAGAGTATTTTCTCTTAGATCTGAATGCTAAGCTAAAGGGAAATAACCAATCCAATTTTTCAGTTATTCTTCTTCTCTCTTTTATATTGTCGTTCATTTTACTGAGACAACATTGGGTAGGAATAAAATTTCCAGTCTTTGATAGGATTAGATAAATCAATGAAGCTGAAGTAAAGATTATTGTTTAATTGATTGGTGTGTAATTAAGGATTTTCATTTTTAGAATTAATGTATATTTGTTCTTGTTGTATATACTTGATACATTTAGGCATTTCATCATATACATCTAGCACAGTATTATATATACCTGAGACGTTGTTATTATTATACATGCCTGGCATATTGTTATATATATACCTAGCACTTTGTTATATATACCTGACATTGCTATATATATCTAACACCTTGTTTTGTATACCTGACATATTGTTTTATATACCTGACATTGTTATATATACCTAGCACTTTGTTTCATATACCTGACATATTGTTTTTTATATATATATATATATATATAATATAATTCGAGACTAAACCACTATTTTAAAACCAAACAATGAAAGACTTAATCAATACATAAAATTTTAATATAAATTAAATAAACCGCCACTACAAATGTTTCATGTCTGCTCCGACAATCTTTAGGTGGATTTTCGATCTTCTAATCAGTATCAAAATTTGATACTGATTAGAAGATCGAAAATCCACCTGAAGATTGTCGGAGCAGACATGAAACATTTGTAGTGGCGGTTTATTTAATTTATATTAAAATTTTATGTATTGATTAAGTCTTTCCTTGTTTGGTTTTAAAATAGTGGTTTTGTCTCGAATTATATTATATAATATTTTACTATAAAATTGGATTTAACCCTAAATCTGATCTTTCCCTGTAATTTTGGATTCATTCCCTAATATTTATTATTATTTTATATATATATATATATATATGTATATACCTCAGGATGTACACTGCAGTACTGTGGTACTCTTATAGTACATCTGCATTAAGTAGGATACAGAGACCACCATAGTGGTATGTGTATGAGTGGAAGAGGCCACCTGGAAGGCTTCCAAAGTGGTGGGTTGATGCAATACAACAAGCATTTCGAGCTATGTGGATGACTGCTGTAGTACACCTGCTGCATACACTCCTACAACAACGTTTTCTTTATGCTATAAAGGCAGAAGTAAATCTGCCTTCAACTCAGTCACACACTTCTGTTTCGCTTAATTTTTTATGTGTTTTACTACATAAATGTCACCAAATTCCTACTCTGAGTAATTACTCACTGCACGTGCCTGGTTGAAGTCATGGGTTCTCATCTCCCAGTGATTTGTGGCAGAAATCCAGTGAAGATAAGTCTTCTCTGAAGATTATAAATGTCATGCAAAGCAACATAGTCCTGAGAGTGTCCTTCATTCTTGAGATCTCACTTTCAGCATGGCTGTCTTTGCTATTGAGAATAAAGTCTGGACTGTCGGTGGAGGTATACTGTGTAAACGTGGCTTGCCTATGAATACCTGATCTCAAGGGAACCAATCTCCGAGGTTCTATGTAAGCCCTGTTATAAGTGCTAGTTCTCTATCTTAATTCTTAATTTATGGCTGAAAGTGTGCCTGAGCTTGTGAATGATTTAACCCTTTCATTACCAACCCGGCTGAAACTGGCTCTGGCTCTGAGTACAAATGTCCTGTTTTCATAAGTTTTGAATTAAAATTTTCCACCAAATCTTAGTCACAATTTTTGTTCCTAACACTAGCTTAATGATAACTAAGTTATTTTACTAAATTCTTTATTATATTTAAAGTAATTGAAAGAAACACAGAGCACCTCAAAATAAATACAGTAAGGAAAGGGTTAAAGACAAAACAAAAAAAGGGACTTTGATGTATCTGTCGATCACATTTGGAACATAAATCCAAAATATTTTTTCTTGATGCTCTGTCGGAACAGGAATAAACTATTCTGATAAACCTTTTTGCTGGAAGAAGGAAAGCAGTAGGAGGAACATTGCTGTGGCAGTCATATTCTTAGGTATTGCTGCCTCTCTACTACCTGGTGGGTTGGTGGGGGGACACATCAGCTCACCATAGAAGAAGTACCAGACTTCTAAAATAGGGGTTAATATGTTTGCTTCAACCCTTCAGGGCAGTGTTTTGGTATGGTTGCAGTCCAATGACTGAAACAAGTAAAAGATGACAGATTTAAATTATAAAGAAATTCCTGTGTGTGTTTATTCTTTTATATGTTTTTACTTGTTTCAGTCATTTGACAGTGGCCATGCTGGAGCACTGCCTTTAGTCAAACAAATTGACCCCAGGTTTTATTCTTTGAAAGCCCTAGTACTTATTCTATTGGTTCTCTTTCGCTGAACTGCTAAGTTATGGGGATGTAAACACACCAGCATTGGTTGCTAAGCGATGGTGGGGGACACCCACACACATCTACACCCACATACACATGATGGGCTTCTTTCAGTTTCCATCTACCTAATCCTCTCACAAGGCTTTAGTTTGCCCAAGGCTACAGTAGAAGACACTCTCCCAAGGTGCCACGTAGTGGGACTGAACCCGGAACCATGTGGTTAGGAAGCAAGCTACTTACCACAGTCACTCATATATATTCTATATTTTACTTGTTTCAGTGACCATTCTGGAGCTAGAATTTTTAGTCAAATGAATCGACCCCAGTAATTTTTTTCTTCTTTTTTAAGCCTGGTATTTATGCTCTCAGTCTCCCTTTGCTGAACTGCTAAATCACTAACACCAGTTGTCAAGCAGTGGTGGAAGACAAACAAGACACAAAGGCCCTCCCCCACTCATATATATGTATATATATAGTTTTCATCTTTCAAATTCACTCTCAAGGCTTTGGTTGGCCTGAGGCCATAGTAGAAGACACTTGCCCAAGGTGCCATGCAGTGGGACTGAACCCAGAACCATGTGGTTGAGAATACCACACAACCATATATATATATATATATATATATGCTTATGCCTATGTACAATCATGATTTTTGATGAACTTATAAATAATTATGAATCTATTTTACTACCTATTTTGAACACTTTTATGTAACACAAAGCCCTTCTTAACATTTTCTTATCATTGTCAAAGACTCTATCACTGTATTTTAATACATCTGCGTTA
This sequence comes from Octopus sinensis, assembly GCF_006345805.1. Taxonomy (NCBI): domain Eukaryota; kingdom Metazoa; phylum Mollusca; class Cephalopoda; order Octopoda; family Octopodidae; genus Octopus; species Octopus sinensis. The sequence goes on from NC_043008.1 coordinate 14,866,412, forward strand.
ACCATTTTTTAACATCACAAAGGCTACACAAAGCCTTGAATTTTACATTTGAAAATCTTTTTTTTTAAAAACAGTTTTTCAGTCCCTATTCTTTTACTTGTTTCAGTCATTTGACTGCGGCCATGCTGGAGCACTGCCTTTAGTCGAGCAAATCGACCCCAGGACTTATTCTTTGTAAGCCCAGTACTTTTTGTATATGGTCTCTTTTGCTGAACTGCTACGTTACGGGGACGTAAACTCACCAGCATCGGTTGTCAAGCGATGTTGGGGGGACAAACACACACACACAGACACATATATACATGTATACGACGGGCTTCTTTCAGTTTCTGTCTACCAAATCCATTCACGAGGCTTTGGTCAGCCCAAGGCCATAGTAGAAGACACTTGCCCAAGGTACCACGCAGTGGGACTAAACCCGGAACCATGTAGATGGTAAGCAAGCTACTTTTATTCATCAAATTGGCCATGAAAGCCATACACAGATAAGTAGCTGCAGGCTGGACAAAGAGATTAATGAGATGAGGATGATAATGATGAACAAAAATGGGAGGGGCACCGGCACCTGTGTGGTAAGCGAGCTACTTACCACACAGCTACTCCTACGCCTGCAAGATTAATTCAAGGCAATGTGAATAAATAAGTATTACATTTGACCGTAATGTGAATGCCAAAGGATTAAATTCAGATAACTTTGAAACATGAAAATTGTCACAGATCCAGGCCAATCTATAGAAGGTTGCTATGGAAAGATTTAAAATTCATAACCAGTCAGTTGTCTTTATGTCCTCCGTTCATAACAGTCAATCATGTTAATGATGATAATGATGATAATGGTGATAATGGTGATAATCTCATCAGCCATACCCTAACCATCTGCAAAACCTGTTTCCATAGTGAGACCACGTTCAGCTGTGAAGATCACAGGAGGAACGAAGGGAAAAAAAATTCGCCCTCGTCCTGTGGTGTTCTGTACAGAAATGGCAATGCAGAGAGAACTGAATTGATTCTCTATGATGTGTACCAGCGTAGCTTCTCCAATGGCAACAAGCAAATTACACACACACACACATGTAAGACAAATCTGTTATTTATGTATTCACATTTGTCATGTCGAGAAGCAGATACATATTTCATATGTTCCTTGCTGTCTCTCATCTAATCTCGGATGATTTATTTACAATTACATCACTGATGTAGTCAAAACAATACGTGTGAGTGTGTTTCGCTTCTGTAGATACACACAGATCTGTGCATGTGTCTGTCTGTGTGTGTGTGTGTGTGTGTGAGATTGGTAATTTTATGTGTTTCAGTCATTGGGCAGTGGCCATGCTGGAGTGCCACCTTGAAGGGGATTTGGTTGATCATATCGACTGCTGTGCTTATATTGTTAAGCCTGGAAATATCTTATCGATCTCCCTCTTTAGCCACTAAGTTACAGGACGTAAACAAAGAACGCCATCGTTCAATTGGTGTAAACATAAAAACACATGATCACATACATACACACATACATCCATGCATACACACACACACACACACATACATCCATGCATACACACACACACACACATACATCCATGCATACACACACACACACACATACATCCATGCATACACACACACACACACATACATCCATGCATACACACACACACACACATACATCCATGCATACACACACACACACACATACATCCATGCATACACACACACACACACATACATCCATGCATACACACACACACACATACATCCATGCATACACACACACACACACATACATCCATGCATACACACACACACACACACACATACATCCATGCATACACACACACACACACACATACATCCATGCATACACACACACACACACACATACATCCATGCATACACACACACACACATACATCCATGCATACACACACACACATACATCCATGCATACACACACACACACACATACATCCATGCATACACCACACACACACATACATCCATGCATACACACACACACATACATCCATGTATACACACACCACACACATACATCCATGCATACACACACACACACACACACACATACATCCATGCATACACACACACACATACATCCATGCATACACACACACACACACATACATCCATGCATACACACACACACACACATACATCCATGCATACACACACACACACACAACATACATCCATGCATACACAACACATACATCCATGCATACACACACACACACACATACATCCATGCATACACACACACACACATACATCCATGCATACACACACACACACACATACATCCATGCATACACCACACACCACACATACATCCATGCATACACACACACACACACATACATCCATGCATACACACACACACACACATACATCCATGCATACACACACACACACACATACATCCATGCATACACCACACACACACATACATCCATGCATACACACACACACACACATACATCCATGCATACACACACACACACACATACATCCATGCATACACACACACACACACATCCATGCATACACACACACACACACACACATACATCCATGCATACACACACACACATACATCCATGCATACACACACCACACACATACATCCATGCATACACACACACACACACATACATCCATGCATACACACACACACCACATACATCCATGCATACACACACACACACCACATACATCCATGCATACACACACACACACACACATACATCCATGCATACACACACACACACATACATCCATGCATACACACACACACACACACATACATCCATGCATATGCACACACACATAAGTTTTGTTGTGTATGTACATATGTGTGTGTGTGTATATATATATATGTATATATATATGAAAATATTAAAGTATATTCTTGTGTGTATATATATGTGCGTGTGTATATATATACATGTGTATAAATGTATGTATATATGTGTGTATATGTGTATATATATACACGTATAAATGTATGTATATATGTATATATGTGTGTGTATGTCTCCATATACACTTATGTACATATATACTTATGTAAGTAAATGCATGTATATATGTGTGTATGTATATATATATTTATATATATAGGGATGTTTGTGAATTTTTTGGTTAATAAATAATTATTAATTACTTTTCTCTCGGACCGGGCTGTGTGTTGTGTTCTTGAGCAAGACACTTTATTTCACGTTGCGATGTCACAGGTGCCAAGCTGTATCGGCCCCTTTGCCTTTCCCTTGGATAACACTGGTGGCATGGAGCGGGGAGGCCGGTATGCATGGGCGACTGCTGTTCTTCCATAAACAACCTTGCCCAGACTTGTGCCTGGGAGGGTAACTTTCTAGGTACAATCCCATGGTCAGTCATGACCGAAGGGGGTCTCAATTACTTTTCTATTCTCTCATAATAGATAAAATATATATAAACCACGGTTTATATAGTTACCTTGCAGTTGAGTATTAAATATGATGTTCAATACTCTTTGTTTAGGTAATTAACCAGTACTTTCATAGGATCTTGCTATCCCTGAATGAGGTTTGTAACCTTTAATTGTACTTATATATCTATGTATGTATATATATATATATATATATATATATATATATATATGTGTGTGTGTGTGTATGTATATATACCTCAGTGAAGAACCACACAACACACTCAAGGCCTATCTACTCGAATGGAAATCTCTACCTTTACATAAAACAGAATTGGTCCTACAAAACAAATACCTGTGGATCAACTTTGAGCAGACTAAGACAAAGAACACCTGACCAAGATGTCACACCTTTTTGTATTGACCAATAATCCGCAAAACCATAGTATTATTAACATCACTAAAACAGATTTTCCTTCTGTTAGACAATGTAATGGATTAACGGATTTAAGCACCCATCAAGTGCTTCTTCAAAGCAAACAACAACTGAAGAATTTCCAGTTGACAGTGACAAAGATTGCCGACAATGGCAAGGGTGGTTAAGACCTCATAGCATTTAAGTGTAAAAGACAAGCATTGTGGTATATGTCTGTTTATTTGCACTGGTTATTATTATCATCATCATCATCATCTCCCCTCCATACACACACACAAGCATGTATCTGACTCATGCATTGTTCGCTTTCCAGACATTTGTACATTACTGCATATACTTTGACAAGTTGTGGTGCACCTGAGCACTGTATACAATAATTTCATTATATTATATTATATTAATTATATTATATTATATATTTAGCATCTGTTGTCCATGCTGGTATGGGTTGGACAGTTTGACTGGGCTGGTACGCTGGAAGGCTGTGTGAAGCTCCAGTCTGATTTGGCATGGTTTTCTATGGCTGGATGCTCTTCCTAATGCCAACAACTCCAAGAGTGTAATGGGTGCTTTTACATGCCACTGGCTTGGGTGCCATTTGCGTGACACCGGTATCTGCCATGACTGCGATTTTGCTTGGTTTGATGGGTCTTCTTCTGAAGCAGGACATAATGCCAAATGTCTTGGTCATTGTCTCCGTGAGGCCCAACACTTGGAAGGAGCTTGGCCACCTCACCTCTGTGAGGCCCACTTGAAAGGAACTCAGCCACCTTACGTCCAGGAGGCCCAACCCTAAAAAGGATCTCAGCCACTTTGCCTCCATGAGGCCCAATGCTCAGAAAGAACTCAGCCACTTTACCTCCATCAGGCCCATTGCTTGAAAGGAACTCAGCCACTATGCCTCCATGAGGCCCAGGCCCAGCAAACAAATATTTACAAATGTGAATCATCATCATTTATCATCTGCTTTTCCATGCTTGCATGAGTCAGACAAAATTTGTTGAAGTGGATTTTCTATGGCTGGGTACCCTTCTTGTTACCACCCTTCACTCATTTCCACCCCGAGTATTATATCCTCACGTCCAGACCTGTTCTTCGCAGAAAACTGGAAATAAATGTCATACAATCTTGCTTATATGATGATGATGCTTCAGTTCACTCAGCTGTAGAAATGAGTTGCGACATCACTGGTACCAAGCTGAATCGGCCCCTTTGCCTTTCCCTTGGATAACATCAGTGGCGTGGAGAGGGGAGCCAGGTATGCATGGCTGACTGCTGGCCTTCTATAAACAATCTTGCTTGGACTTGTGCATTACTCTCTCTCTCTTTTACTTGTTTCAGTCATTTGACTGTGGCCATGCTGGAGCACCGCCTTTAGTCGAGCAAATCGACCCCGGGACTTATTCTTTGTAAGCCCAGTACTTATTCTATCGGTCTCTTTTGCCGAACCACTAAGTGACGGGGACGTAAACACACCAGCATCGGTTGTCAAGCGATGGTAGGGGGACAAACACAGACACACAATCACACACACACATATACATATACATATATACATATATACGACAGGCTTCTTTCAGTTTCTGTCTACCAAATCCACTCACAAGGCATTGGTCGGCCCGGGGCTAT
>NC_043008.1:14876900-14899743 GCF_006345805.1 Octopus sinensis
TTACATCAAAAAGGTGCTTTTTTTTCTATGAAAATTCCTATTTTTTACTTTTTTTTTGACTGCTGAAATTTGATGGGGAGGAGCTAAGTTGATTACATTGACCCTTGCTTTTAACTGGTATTTAATTTATTGACCCTGAAAGGATGAAAGGCAAAGCTGATCTTGGTGGAATTTGAACTCAGAACATAAAGATGGGTGAAATACTGCTAAGCATTTTGCCCAGTGTAGCTCACTGCCTTGGACAACAACAACAACAATAATAATAATAATGATAATAATCTTTTCTACTAAAGGCACAAGGCCTGAAATTTTGCAGGAGGGGACTAGTTGATTACATTGATCTCAGTGCTTCACTGGTACTTAATTTATCGACCCCGAAAGGATGAAAGGCAAAGTTGACCTCAGTGGAATTTGAACCCAGAATGTGAAGACAGAAGAAATGCTACTAAGCATTTTGCCCAATGTACTAATAATTCTGCCAGCTCACCACATAATAATAATAATAATAATAATAAAATGCCCTGATGCAGTACCAGGCAGTAGATCTCGTAGTTTCTGATCTTAACTGATTGGAAGTGTTATCATGTACATTGTTTTGTCTTGGTATAAAAGATGGGCTACAGCAAATATTCTGCTCAATACCACAGATTTGCTTGTCAGTTGTTTGACCTTAACCAGTTGAGCATGTCCCTTAGTGGCTGACGATATGTGCATCTCAGATCACGAGCAGAAGTAGTGGGGGAGCATCATAGTCATGTGTCGAGAGGGATTCTTTGGAGTTTGAATGACTCACCTCTGGCATTTTGGCCATCTTTATGTTCTGAGTTCAAATTCTGCTGAGGTCAACTTTGCCTTTCATCTTTTCAAGGTCAGTATATTAAGTACCAGTTATCCACTGGGGTCAATGTAATCGTCTTAATCCCTTCTCCCCAAATTTGAAGCTTTGTCGAAAGGAATATTATTATTATTATTATTATCATTAAGGTGGTGAGATGGCAGAATCGTTAGCACACCAGGCAAACTACCAAGCAGCATTTTGTCTGTCTTTATGTTCTGAGTTCAAACCCTGCTGAGGTCGACTTTGCCTTTTTATGCTTTCAGGGTCGATAAAATAAGTACCAGTTGAACACTGGGGGTTGATGCAATTGACTCATCCCCTTCCCCAAAATTACTGCCCTTGTGGCAAAAATTTGAAACCCTTATTATTATTATTGTTCTTATTATATTTTACAGATGACCTTGTTACCAATTCAGACCTCTTCAGATCTCGTGCTGTCAATCTTCGACAAAGAATGTGGTGGCAGAATTGTTGGGTATGTATAACACCTACATTATTTTGTGTTAACAATCTCTATGGGGAGTGGGGTGGTGGTGGTGGTGATGTATTTATGTTGAGAATGTCAATTATCACATTAATTCATTTTTGATTTAATTTAAATTTCTCTTTCATATTTCATATTTGTTCATATTTCTGTCTAACTTGTTGTTTTCGACTCCACTCCAATTACCACTGTTTTGCCACTCCACTTCTTACCACTACTGTTGGTACCTCTACATTTCTTTACAACCCCTTCTGTTGTCTCTATTGTTGTTTCCACTCTGTTTTTTTAAATTTTTTTATTATTAAGTAACACTCTCAGAGTGGTGGGCATTAGGAAGGGCATCCAGCTGTAGAAACTTTGCCAGATCAGATTGGAGCCTGGTGCAGCCTCCTGGCTTTCCAGACCTCACTCAAACTGTCTAACCCATGCCAGCATGGAAAGCGGACGTTAAACGATGATGATGATGATGACCGCTCTAATACTACTATTGATACCACTCCAAAATTGGAGTGGTATCAATAGTAGTATTAGAGTGGTCCTCCTCCTCATCATCATCATCATCGTTTAATGTCTGTTTTCCATGCTGGCATGGGTTAGACAGTTTGAGTGAGGTCTGGAAAGCCAGAAGGCTGCACCAGGCTCCAATCTGATCTGGCAAAGTTTCTACAGCTGGATGCCCTTCCTAACGCCTACCACTCTGAGAGTATTACTTAATAATAAAAAGTACTGTTATAAAGAACAGAAGAGGATGGAAATGCTATAACTTGGTCTGCATTCACAAGATCTGAAGGTCAAGAGCTGAAGGTCAACCTGTGCCGAGTGGCTTCAATGTGTGTACTTAAGAGCCGTTACCATAGCAACAATTGCAATAGTTTCTAATCAGACCTTGTACGAGACAGTTTCTAAGTCATAAAAATGCGATCATTTCTGAAGTAAAGTGTATCAAACTATAAGATTTTATTTAAATTAAGAAAAACAACCAAGAAAATAAAAAAAGAAAAAAAACACAAAATAAAAAAAAAATTTCGTTTTAGAAATTTCTTTTCATAGCCTCAGAATTATAATTAAACCGTTATATAGTTTAACAAAATGTGGCTGGAATGTATAAACTCATCGTTGAGATAATAGTGTTAAAAATAATAAAATAAAGTAATTTAGATTCATAATTATAATTTATCTGAAGTATGTATGTTTTAAATAAACATATTTTAAATTGAAAGACCTCAAGATTTTCTTTGAAGAAATAAAAGCTTAAAATAGACAAGAAACTCTAAAATCTGAGGATTTTTATTGTGCTAAATTGACAGAAGCTTTAAAACTAAAGTAATTTTTACTGTCTTAGAATACCAAAAGAGTTTTAAAAAATTGAACTTCACCTGTTTTAATGTTAGAACGGTATTTATTGAAATACTGTGTAAGAGTGAGAATGTTGTGAAATGAAAAATTAAATTCACTGGCGGAATGCTTATGTATTGAAAGCCAAAACAAAAGCAAAAAAAAAGAAGAATGAGTATTGTTTTATAATGCTAAGTAATGTGTGTGTGTGTGTATATATATATATATAACGATGATGATGATGATGATGATATATATATATATATATATATATTATATCAATTAGAGACAAAACCACTATTATGCAAATCAAACAAAGAAACCTTGTAAATTTGGATTTATTCCCTAATATTTATTATTATATATATATATATATATATATATAAGTAGTTGAATGAATTATCTAGTTATGGTTAACCGATACCTGGGTAGCAAATTCACATCAGAGAAGACACGTTTGAAGTTACGTGCTTTCGTGTGGAAATTTGTATGTTTTTTTAAAAAATATAAATATATGAGAGAATGGAGTTTTGTTAATTTGTCGTTCAACTCCATTCTTTCATATATATATATATAATATATATATATATATATGTGTGTGTGTGTCTGTGTGTGTATATATATATGTGTGTGTGTGCGTGTGCATCTGTGTATATGTGTCTCTGTGTATGTCTGTCTTTACTATGTGTGTGTACTATATACATGTGTGTGTGTGTGTATGTATGTTTTTGTATATATGTGCATATGTATGTGTGTGTGTATGTATGTATATATATATGTGTGTCATCATCATCGTTTAACGTCTGTTCTCCATGCTAGCATGGGTTGGACTATATATATATATATATATATATACACGTGTGTGTGTGTGTCTGTATGTATACATGTGTATGTGTATATGTATATATGTATGTATCTGAATATGTATTTATATATGTGTTTGTGTATATATATGTGTGTGTGTATATATATATACCTATACATGTGTGTGTATGTATGTATATATGTATATATAATATATATGTGTGTGTGTTCGTGTATGTATGTATAATTGAAAAATATACAATGACTTTTCCAAAACTAGTCTCATTTCTTCCATAAATTTCGCGGAGAAGGAAACAAGATTAGTTTTGTGAGAGTAATTGATTCTGGAAAATAAAGACATCCACCTTGTATCTCATTCAATGAATAAAAAAAAGCCGGAAGCCACGAATAAACCATAATTATCCTTCACAACTGAGTACGACATAGTAGTGTGTACCATGCTTTCACTCAGCATTTTAGGTGCTTGTTTAGTCACAAGCTGGTGTAGGTACATACTTTCCCCTTTGCTCCCACCGTTGACTTAGGGAAATTTCCAAGAAGTATCTATCTCTATATATTTCTTTACTACCCACAAGGGGCTAAATACAGAGGGGACAAACAAGGACAGACAAATGGATTAAGTCGATTATATCGACCCCAGTGCATAACTGGTACTTAATTTATCGACCCCGAAAGGATGAAAGGCAAAGTCGACCTTGGCGGAATTTGAACTCAGAATGTAGCGGCAGACGAAATACCTATTTCTTTACTACCCACAAGGGGCTAAACACAGAGGGGACAAACAAGGACAGACAAACGGATTAAGTTGATTACATCGACCCCAGTGCATAACTGGTACTTAATTTATCGACCCCGAAAGGATGAAAGGCAAAGTCGACCTCGACAGAATTTGATCCCAGAACGTAACGGCAGACGAAATACGGCTACGCATTTCACCCGGTGTGCTAACGTTTTTCAGCCAGCTCGCCGCCTTAAATTGGAGTAACCATATGTCTCCTCTACAGCATGACACCTGTTCCAGCCCCTCTATCATACTTTATCCTTTCCTTAACTAGCATAAACTCACCTCACTCAAGACTACACCCACCTCAGTTGAGTGGGGTCTTGTCTTGAAAGTTACATGGTCACCTCACTAGTGCTGGTGCTACATAAAAAGCACCCAGTACATTATGAAGTGGTTGGTGTTAAGAAGGACATCCAGATATTGCAGCTTGGCACAGTCCTCTGGCCTATCAGCTCTTGTAAAATCGTCTAACCCATGCCAGCATGGAAGATGGACATTAAACGGAAATGGCAATAAACACACAGTACACTCTGTAAATTGGTTGGCATTAGGAAGGGCATCCAGCTGTAGAAAACTATGCCAAAATATACACTGGAGTCTGGTGCAGTTCTTGGTGTTACAAGCTCCTGTCAAGACGTCCAACCCATGCCAGCATGGAAAATGGGTGTTAAACGGCAATGACAACAAATGCACAGTACATTCTGTAAAGTGGTTGGCATCAGGAAGGGCATCCAGCTGTAGAAACTATGCCAAAATATACACTGGAGTCTGGTGCAGTTCTTGGTGTTACAAGCTCCTGTCAAGACGTCCAACCCATGCCAGCATGGAAAATGGGCGGTAAATGATATGATGATGATATCTGCATGTTGCCAGTGCCGCTGGCACGTTAAAAGCTCCAACTGATCGTGGCCAATGCCGGACCCCCCTGGCACCTGTGCAGGTGGCACGTAAAAAGCACCCACTACACTCGCGGAGTGGTTGGCGTTAGGAAGGGCATCCAACCGTAGAAACTCTGCCAGATCAGACTGGAGCCTGGAGCAGCCCCTGGCTTCCCAGACCCCGGTCGAACCGTGCTAGCGCGGAAAACGGACGTTAAACGATGATGATGATGATGATGATGATACATGTAAATTCATGTCTTATTGGATTTCATGTATAATGGTTAAATAACAAAAATATAGTTTTTCAAGCATTTGGAAATTTGGAATTATTGATTTTTGTTTTTAATTATCAGCACTGCAATAAACATTTTAAAATGGGAAGGAAGGTAATTTATACACATCATTAGTCATTTATCTCATTTAGATTTATCTTGTCTACAAAAAAATAAAAAAAAAATATATATATATATATAATTTCAAAAAAAAAAATGAAAAGAAGAAATATGAAAATTCTGAATTCAGAATGTAAAAGTTACGATGAGGAATAAAATCATTTTATGGTGATAAATCAATGTATATTGTAACGAGTTTAGAAGTGTTATAAATATAATCGCTAACGACTTTAGTATTGTTTAAAGCATATAATGTGAAGTGTTTAAGAATTGTTTCTCTACATAAATTGTAAATCAGTATCATCATCATCATACTCTCTTTTACTCTTTTACTGGTTTCAGTCATTTGGCTGCGGCCTTGCTGGAGCACCGCATTTTAGTCGAGCAAATCGACCCCCCAGGACTTATTGTTTGTTTAAGCCTAGTACTTATTCTATCGGTCCCTGTTGCCGAACTGCTAAGTTACAGGGGATGTAAACACACCAGCATCGGTTGTCAAGCGATGTTGGTGGGACAAATATAAACACACATACATACATATACACACACACACACACACACACATATATATATATATATATATATATATATATATATATATATACACTCTTTTACTTGTTTCAATCATTTGACTGCGGCCATGCTGGAGCACCGCCTTTTAATCGAGCAACTCGACCCCGGGACTTATTATTTGTAAGCCCAGTACTTATTCTACCGGTCTCTTTTGCCAAACCGCTAAGTAACGGTGACATAAACACACCAGCATCGGTTGTCAAGCAATGCTAGGGGGACAAACACAGACACACAAACAACACACGCATATATATATGTACATATATACGACGGGCTTCTTTCAGTTTCCCAAATCCACTCACAAGGCTTTGGTCGGCCCAAGGCTATAGTAGAAGACACTTGCCCAAGGTGCCACGCAGTGGGACTGAACCCGGAACCATGTGGTTGGTAAACAAGCTACTTACCACACAGCCACTCCTGCACCTATATATATATATATATATATATTTGTTTGGCAAGATTTTTGATGTGAAATCGTGTATTGAAACAGATATTGTTGTATTTAGGAATGGTCATTTTGCCAGTTTAGCCAATAAAAACACACGCACTATATATTTGGTGTTACTTTGCTTCAGTGTTATTTATTTATTACATTAATCTTAATCTTATTTCGGCCAGAGTTCTTTCGTCACACTCCTGTGACCTCATCAGTCCTTCGCTTTCTTCTTTCTTATTTGTGTGTCTCTCCTTACTAACCGTTAGCCATTTTGTATTTCTATTGTATGTGTCTTCATTTGCACATGCGTATATCTCTATGTGCGTCTATGTTTATTTAGTGTGTGTGTGTGTGTGGAAATGCCTGTAATATTTGTATCTCCTGTTTATATACGTTCGTGTAATTTGTTTTTGTTTTTGTTTATTCTTATTTTGTTTATGTGTTTACATCCACTTGCCCAAGGTGTCATGCAGTGGGACTGAACCTGGAACCATGTGGTTGGGAAGCAAGCTACTTACCACACAGCCATGCCTGTGCAAAATTTGTGCAAAATATTTTCACACCAATGACTATGATTAATTAAAAGTAGTAGTAATAGTAGTAGTATGGGGTGCATGTGCTGCCACAGTGTGTTGCTGCATTCACCGTTTGTCGGTGATTCCCTGCTACTCTCGGCGGATGACCCTTTTGCATCACTCAGGCAACAACCCTTCAACCCATGGATCTGTTTGGGTAGTCATTTCTGGCAAGGATTTTACAATGCTGGAGTGCAAATCCTACCTCAACCTCTTTTAGCCGCTTTCTACGGCACACGGAGTAAACATTGGGTTCATCCTTTGGCGTGTCAGTCCCCCCACACAGTGCAGGACAGAAGAACTGGAAGTTTTTATCATCTTCTACTGTAGAGCAACCAGCAACGAGGTTGACGGGAGATTTGTCCTGAGAAATGCTATGTTTGTATACTATACTTAACGTTTTCTTTTCTGTTCTTCTTTTCAGACAAAAATTATAATTGGAATGGTCATTTTAATTGTATTGGCTGTCATAATAAGTAAGTATGACTTTGGTTACACTTTGTTTTGGCATTATCAATTCTTGACAGGAACCATTAAACAAGATTGGTTCTTTCTGTTGTTATATCAAGTTTTGCGATCTTAGCAACAACCGACTCTTTTAATAAATGACCACAAGTGACTTAACCCATTTGTTTATAATAACCACCAGTGTTCAGCTTGAACAGAATTCTTTTTCGTCTTTCCCAAAATGACAGCTGATGTCCATTAACTAATTTCTACCAGGTCTCTTCAAAACTATTTGATCTTTCTCCACTCTCCCATTCAACGTTTGTCAGCTGCGTCCAGAAAATTTATTCACTCGTAGTGTTAACTTTAATTATCTTTGCCAAATTAACTGACTGTTTTCACCTCTCAGAGTTCAGTTTATGTTGCTGTCACTCAAAGCACTCCTCCTCCTACTCCTCCTCATGGTTTTCTGTAATTCTTACTTTGTTCCGATCCTTTATGACACACTATGTTCTCCAAGTTTACAAAAACTGTGGAATGAGAACAGCTCCTGGCCAGTTGTCTAGATTTTCTGGTCCGCTTTAACTTAAACATCATGAAAGTCTGTTGTCATGGTTACCTGGCAATGCCTACAAAGTTATTCTTTGTAAGCCCAGTACTTATTCTATCAGTCTCTTTTGCCGAACCGCTATGGGGACGTAAACACACCAGCATCGGTTGTCAAGCAATGCTAGGAAGACAAACACAGACGCACAAACACACACACACATACATATATATATATACATATATACGACGGGCGTCTTCAGTTTCCGTCTACCAAATCCACTCACAAGGCATTGGTCGGCCCGGGGCTATAGCAGAAGACACTTGCCCAAGATGCCACGCAGTGGGACTGAACCCGGAACCATGTGGTTGGTTAGCAGGCTACTTACCACACAGCCACTCCTGTGCCTTTCTCATATTACCAAATCAACTTGTTTTCTTAGTACCCTAGAGGTACCTTTTTCTATCGTACTTTGCCTGTTGTTCAGACAGTGTTGCAGAGTTATGCTTTAATAAAGAAATATGGAAATAACCAACTATTTTCCAGTGATATCTTCCTTTGTTTTCTCCTCTCTGTGGAATATGTCAATGACGGTCTTTTGGACAACTGAATTCTTGCTCATTATTACAACAGTAGCACTTTCTGCAAAAAAAAAAAAAATGTGATAATAAGAAATTATATAGAAGTCTTGGCTGAAAGAATATTACCTAAATATGCTCTGCTCAAGCTAATATTATTTGCAATATTCTTGAGATAAGCAGAATTCACATATTTTTCTGTAGTCTTACACTTGTCAGTCTACAGTAATCATTTCTTGAAATCAGTGAGATTGTTCATAGACTGAAAAGAAGCTCCATCACTGCATCTATTATGCAAAAGAACAATGCTTTTTTTTTTTTTTTGAATATTCATTTCTGACTCAATTTTCTAAATTCCTGAGATGCATATGTGTGTACATGTGTGTGGGTTTATTCTATGAATTTGCTTTGTAGCAATACTAATAACTAGTTGTTTTGTTAAAACTCTAACATACACATGCTTTAGAAATAAAGCATTAAGTGAATGCAGAGCTTAATGTACCAACTGGCGAATGACAAGTGAACAGGATTCGTGTAATCAACTGCATTGGCTTACAACTGTTTCTGCTATGAGAAACAGTGCACTCAGGAGTTGAATGGCTGTGCAACAGCCTATAGCTTCTTCAGAGCCATTAAAATGATGAGTATGTTTATTTCTGAAAGTATTTAAATACATAGAGTTGGTTACGTTCAGAACTGTGTATATGTGTGTGTTTGTGTCTATACATGTGTGTATGTGTGTGTATAAATGTGTGTGTATGTATATATATATATATATATGTATATAGAACGACCTCTGGAGATCTGCTGTGACTGTGAAGACCCGACAAATGAATTGAGTTCATGGCTCACAGGACGGCCTGCTGTGCTTACCTTTGATGTAGGGTGACCTGCTGTGCTTGAGGAGACCTATTGAGTCAAGTACATCAACTTCTGGTACTCGACTGAAGAAAGAAAGCCAAGAATGACGCATTTTTTTTTTGCCTGTCCTAATTGTTGTTCTTTCTTGTCCGCCTTTATGTCATCTATCTGTCCGAACCTTTTAATGCCCTCTACTGTGATTTTGTTCCATTTATATATATATATATCATCATCATCATTTAACGTCCGCTGTCCATGCTAAAATGGGTTGGACAATTTGACTGAGGTCTGGCGAACCAGATGGCTGCACCAGACTCCAATCTGATCTGGCAGAGTTTCTACAGCTGGATGCCCTTCCTAATGCCAACCACTCCGAGAGTGTAGTGGGTACTTTTACGTGCCACTGGCATGAATATATATATATATATATGTTATTTGAGGGGGTGCTGAAAAGTTCCTGGCTTTACAGGTATTGTGAAAGGCCTGGTTGGAAACCCAACTTTCTGAGACTTTTTACTGGGCTTAGAAAAACTGAAGGACTGCTGCAATAAGTGTGTGAATCTGAGAGGGGAATATGTTGGATAAAATCATAATTAACTGATCCTCCTGCATTTTCTTTTACCCAAAGCCAGGAACTTTTCAGCACCTGGGTGTTGAGCTGGCAGAATCGTTAGCGCGCCGGGTGAAATGATTAGCGGTATTTCGTCCGTCGCTACGTTCTGAGTTCAAATTCCGCCAATGTCAACTTTGCCTTTCATCCTTTTGGGGTCGATAAATAAAGTACCAGTTTCGCACTGGGGTCGATGTAATCTACTTAATCCCTTTGTCAGTCTTTCTTTGTACCCTCCATGTTTAACCCCTTGTGGGTAGTAAAGAAATACATATATACCTCATCTATGTAT
The DNA here is from genome assembly GCF_006345805.1 of Octopus sinensis. Lineage (NCBI taxonomy): Eukaryota > Metazoa > Mollusca > Cephalopoda > Octopoda > Octopodidae > Octopus > Octopus sinensis. The sequence continues at coordinate 14,887,359 of NC_043008.1, forward strand.
TGCATATTGTGTGTGTTTGTGTGTGTGTATGTGTGTTTGTGTCTTTCTATGTGTATGTACGCATGAGAAATATATACGCTTCATCTGACAGATGTATATTTTTTTTATTTTCAGTTCCCATCATCATTCAGAATTCATAAGAGAAAGGATTAAAAAAAAACAAAACAAAAAAAAAACCAAAAAAAAAAAAAAATACCGAAGGACAAAAAACAGAAAAGGAAATAAAAAACAAAAAACAAATAAAAAAAAACATACACATTCACACGAAAAGGAAGAAAGCACAAATGAAAAATAAAAAAATAAAATAAAAAAACAAGGAAAAGAAATGGGGGTGCTGCTTTACGACCCCCATCCACCCCCCCCTTTTTCTCTCCCTTCTTCCCCTTCTTTCTGACCCCTGCACAAAGTTGTGGCAGTGTTAAGGCAAAGTTGAAATCCTAACAAAACTCTGACCCTTCATCTCATAGCGTTGTCACCATTGTCTCATCATCATCATCATCATCATCACCATTATTATTATTATCATCATCATCATCATCACTATTATTATTATCATTATTATTATTATCATTATTATTATTATTATTATTATCATTATTATTATTATCATTATTATTATTATTATTATTATTATTATCATTATTGTTGTTGTTGTTGTTGTCGTCCTCTGCCACTCTATATCCCATTATAGCACATTATACATTCCACTTTCTCTTTCCTCTATTGTGAGAAATAGATTTATGAAACTCTGCCGCTCCACTCCACTCCACACATGCCCTCCCCCCGCCAAATACACGCACAGTAACGCATACACACGTGCACATACCCACCCTTAAATGCACACACATTACACACACACACACACACACACATAAGCAGTTATATGCTTTTTCTCTCATCCTCTCTCTCTTACTGTCACACACACACACACACAGACAATCACGCACACACACACACACGGACAAACAGACAGACAATCACGCACAAGCAGATATGCACATACACTGCTGACAAAGGGACATGTCGCACTCACACCCCTTCTCTCTTCTGTGCGTGTCTCTCTCACTCACTCTCTCTCTCTATCTCTCTTACATTCACACGCACACACATAGATCTACATAGGAGCACATGTGTATTGAAACATACACACGTGCACACATACATACATACATGTATTCACACTCACATATACGTATACTGACTCAAGTAGTCATTCTAATGCACATACGCACACATTCATGCCCCCACACACACACACACACACATACACACACACACACACACACACACAGAGATTCTCGATTTCCAATACCTAGATGTGATTTAATCAAAGACCTATGGCAACATGGTTGAGCAATCATGTGAGACGGTTCAGTAACCAATCAGGTGAGGCTGTTTTTATTCCATCATGTGACCATCATGTGGTACAGGTTTTTTTTTTTTTTTAAAAAAAAAAAGAAAGAATTTTTTTCTTTTTTTCCCCCCTTCTCCGTTTTTTTTTTGTTTGTTTCTTTTTGCCATCAAAATAATCCCGTTTTACTCTATAAATCACAGATTGGAATTTTCATCCTCTGGGTTAGGTGAGCAGGAGTAAAGGATGGGGTTTTGGGACTTGTTTAATCTCTAGGAGAGACTCAGTGGTGATGGTTGAGGTCAGAATATATATGTGTGTGTGTGTGTGTGTGTGTGTGTTGTGTGTGTGTGTGTGTGTTTATGGTTGATTTTGTTATATTTTTAAAAATTTTTTTTTTTGTGCAATATTTTTTGGGGATTTAAAATACACAGGTTTGTTCAAATATTAAATGGCTTTCCAGTGTATATTTTTATTTATCTTCGATATATAATGAGTCATGTGCTTGTATATATCTATGTGTATATATATATATATATATAATATATATATATATATATATATATATATACACACATACATACATACATATATACATACACATGCACACACATTAATAAATGTGTGAGCGCGTGTTTGTGAAGTGCGTGGCCTAGTGGTTAGAGCAACAGGTTCGTGATTGTAAGGGTGTGGGTTCGATTCCCAACCATCGTGTTGCACTGTGTCCTTGGGCAAGGTATTTCACTCTTCATTGCTGTTGTCTACTCAGGTGAAGTGTGTACTGACAGTACCTGGGCTTTACCTTCTGCTGGACTTGTTTGATGTTTATCTTGTAAGCCTTGGAAGCCATATATGTATATATATATATGTGTGTATATATATATATATATATATATATATATATATATTATATATATATATGTGTATATATATATATATATATATATATATATTAATATATATATATGTGTGTGTGTGTGTGTACATTCATGATTGTCCATATACATGTATAAGCGTGTGTGTGTGTATGTATATATATATATATATATATACATATATACTTATATTTATGTTCATATATATATATATATATATATATATATATACACATGATTAATGTGTATGTATATATGTATTCTTGTCTATATACCTGTGTATATACATAGTATATACTGCAATTTCTTAATCTGTTTTATTTAAATACAATAAAATGCTCCTAAATTTTGAAACTGGGAATTATTTTTGTGATGCCCCCCTTTGTACATATCTGTCCTTTCTGCTTTTTATGTAAATATATTTATAATAAAGACTCTTAATTTAAATTAATTTAATTTCTTTTTAGTTTCCTTTTTTTGTTTATTGCGTTGAAATAAAGACTTGGTTTAATTTTTTGTTTTGTTTGTATTTATTTTATTTTTTTTAGATCGTTTTTGTATTTGCTTTGTTATATATTCTTGATGTGAATTCCTATGTTGAAACGTTGCTGTGTCTGGGTGGGTCATTATGCCAATAACAATAACACACACACACACACTGGTGTGTGAGTTCTTTTTGGATTAACGATTCTTCCAAGACATGACAATATTTTTTTAGAATTTTTGTTTAATTAAAAGATAATCTTTTCATGCATTTCTTTTCATCATTTGAATGTTTTTTTGTTTGTTATTATTGTCCTCATTTAACATCTTTTTTTCTCCTTTTTTTGCATGGGTCAGATATAATTTATTGAGGCAGATTTCCTATGGCCATATATCCTTCTTGTTACTATCCTCACCTCTTTCCAAGCAAGGTTATATTACCCTATGGCCAGACACTTTATGGACGTCTGAAAGCAAACAACATCACTCGTATAATAGTGATGCTAGTTTACAACCATCTTGTGATGTCTAGATTAGGATTCACACATCCTAGTGCAAACTCAGATGATTGTACCTCATCCTCCCACACTACTCACTGCATAAGCGTGGTTTGTGCCAAAGGGAAAATTCCTGAATATGAAGAATTAAATATATTATTGTAATCACTTTTGTTACCTGTTTACTGGAGCTTATCTCCACTCAAAACGGCATTAGCTTTGTGTGGGTTGTATCTACCTATGGGCTATGAAAAAGAATAATGACGAGCTAGATGTTATAATTTACCATCACTATTTATATTCCATTATTGTTATATGAAATAATAACGTGATAGTTGAGACAGTATTTAGAGAGAAATAGCTAAATTCCTTATAGTGAGGGAGAGATGGAGATTTGATTGTAATAGAGATAGGAAGAGATGTTTAATATTTAGAGAGATGACTGATACAATAAAGAGAGCTGATGTTGATAATGGACACCACACTGTTTAAAGATTGATTGGATTCTTTCGGTTTGAACGGCAGTTTCTAACATAATTTCTAGGTAACTAAAAAAATTTAAACTTCGTATACTGGTAGAATGTGTTTATAAAACATCTTTTTCTCTTGGCTTTATTGAGAAAATTCTATAGTTTGTAAGATATTTGTTGTTTTTTTTCTTCAATTTCTGCAATTTCAACTAATCACTGACGTTCATTGAGGTAAAAAACACTCTGTGTCGTATGAATATGTCCCTTGTTTAAGAAACAGATTGGGCTTATTTACATTTGTGAAGAAAAAAAGATACCCTTCCCCCTAACCCTAACTAACCCTAACCCTAAAACAGATTGAAATGCAATAGATGGATGACAATTTCATATGACACCACTAGAAAAAAACTGCCATTCAAAACGAAAAGATCCGATTGATTTCGACCAGCATTACCTTTGCTTTCACTTTACAAGAACAAGAAAAAGTTTTAGTAATATGAAATGTATCCTAGTCCGTAACGGATCATCAGGTCTGTTTTCGGAAAATTCGCTGGAAACATTTTTGCAGTGGGAACATTTGCTGTGGGAAATTTTACTGTAAAGGAGGCATGCAAGCAGATTGGAAACTATATGAATCATTTTAAAGAAATTACTTTTCTCTAATTGGTAGGTTAGTCAGTAAAATAGCTATTTTAAGAAAACAGCCAATTTTTTTTTAAAAGTATTTTTTGCAATTTCTTTCTTTCTATGGTGAATTTTCCTATGGTAAAAATGTTTATGGGGAAATTTCCTGTAACCCCCTAGGTCACATCCAAGGGGCTCTCTTTTATCGTGCTCCGGTGTTAGATGGTTTGTATAGCTGGATGCCCTTCCTGAACACCAACTCCTTTACAGTGTGTATTGGGTGCTTTGTTTTCTGCCATTGGGACTAGTGAGGTCGTCAGGTAACTTGCAAAACAAGAGAGCAGGAGACAGTCCCCTTGACTAAGTGTGTGTGTGTGCTTTTTGACAGGTGGTTGTATGCCATGTGTCAAGAGGCTAAAGTATGATAGAGGAACAAGCCAAGTTGTCTTGCAACATGACTACCCTGCGTTATGTAGGGGTGGGTGGTGGAAGTATCTTGAAGAAGGTAGAGATGGTGGTGTCTAGATGCCACAGCATCATGGTTAGATCTTCAAAACCTTTTGTTGTACATTTCTTTAACCTGATATTCTGTATTTCTCCATATCTCGCGAAAGCGATGCAAGGCATAATGTGAAGTGGAATATTATTGATTAGACTGTTTGATGTACAATGAAAGATTTTGATATCAAACGGATATATCATTCAAAAATAATAATCAAGCAAAAAAAAAAAATAAATAAAAATATAAAAAATAAGCGTAGACACAGACGTAAGCGTGGGTTAAGAAGCTCTCTTTGCAACTACTGTGCGGCACCCGTGGGCAAGCATCTACTATAGTCACGGGCCGATCAATGTCTTGTGAGTGAATTTGGTAGAAGAACGTCGCGTGTGTATGTGTGTTTCCTCACCGTTTGATAACCAGTGTTGGTTTGTTTGCGCCCCTATAGATTACGATTCGATGCAAAGAGACCCGAAAGAGTAGGTATCAGACTTAAAAATAAAGAAAAAAACGTGCCGGTGTCGATTTGTTCGACTAAAACCCTTCGAAGCCGTGTTCCAGCATGGCCGTTGTTCAAAACTGAAACAAGTAAAAAATAAAAGAAGATAGCTGTGTATATGTTTTCAATGGCTAATGTAATTCTGTGACGATGCTATTGTCATCGAGCACGGTCTCGGATGGAACGTCTCTTGCCAAAGATCTGCCACTTCGGGATTTCTTGTAGCCAGACATTTACCTCTTTGTAGTACATTAGTGGGATATTGCGGAAAGATAAGGCGGCGAGCTGGCAGAATCGTTAGCACGCCGGGCGAAATGCGTAGCCGTATTTCGTCTGCCGTTACGTTCTGAGTTCAAATTCCGCCGAGGTCGACTTTGTCTTTCATCCTTTCGGGGTCGATAAATTAAGTACCAGTTACGCACTGGGGTCAATATAATCGACTTAATCCGTTTGTCTGTCCTTGTTTGTCCCCTCTGTGTTTAGCCCCTTGTGGGTGGGTAGTAAAGAAATATATATATTGCGGAAAGATTTTCATTAGTCTTCTACTAATATGTAACATGGAAAGGTGTTGTACCTAGTTTTAGTGTTGGTTATGAGACTTCTTCTCAAACAAATTGTATCATCTGTCCGTCATGTGTTAAGTGACTAACGATTTATCTATGAAACAAGTGAGATACTCGTGGAGATAAAACCGTTCACTTGAATAAATAAAAAAAAAAACCACAACCCAGTTATAGTATTAATTTAAGAAGAAAGTAGCCCAGGCGATTTGTAGTTTCATCAATAACATGGACACTTGCTCAGCAATAGATTTGTGGTTCGAGTCTCATCAGTGATTATGTGGGGTTTTTTTTCTGTCTCAAATTGATGCATAGATCAGATATAGTTTATATTAAAATATTAGCCCTGAATATGTTGTTTGTTGTTACTGTTTTTGCTGCACCTACTTTTCTTTACTACAGGATTGTGAAGGCGTGTGGCCTAGTGGTTAGGGCGTTGCACTCGTGATCGAAAGACCTTGGTTTCTATTTCTGGATCGGGCGATGCTTTATTTTCTTGAGAAAAGCACTTCATTTCACATTGCTCCAGTCCACTCGGCTGTAAATGAATAACTCTGCGACGGACTAACGTCCCATTCAGGAAGAAGGCTGCGATCTCGGTCCCTTATACGCCTTGGAAACCGGACAACCGGCCCTATGGGTCTTAAGATTCGAGGTCCAAGGGTTGATGGTGATGAATTGTTTGCCAAAGATAAGATTTGAACTCAGCATCTACCAAATATGAATCGGTGGCAGTGAATACGTTGTATTATCACAGATCAAGTGTTGTTATTCTGCCCTCGTCGGCTCTGCTCCGGCAGACCTAAAACGAAAGGTGTTTACATCATTTGTGAACGGACAGAGTCTTTAAAGTGTCGGCTAGAGTACTTTGCAGTATTTGTTCCGGCTCTGCATTTTGAGTTCAAAACCCATCAAGGTCAAGGTCAACGTTGCTTTCATACTTTGAGGTCGATATATAAAATACTGGTCTTGTATTGGGATCGATTCTTCTCTCAGAATCAGCTACGTCGTTCTGGAACGCCATGGGGCACATACACGTCTTATCTTCACAAATGGGAAAAAGACTGAGAGAAGATTCTACTAAAAAGACAAACAGAAACTGATACGTTTCTGGAATCGTTCAAGTAAACATTTTTTAGTCGCCCTTTTTCAAGCCTTGCCAGGCTCGTGGGCCCGATTTCCCGGTTTCTGTGGCGTATGTGTTCCCCCCAGCTGGACGAGACGCCAGTCCATCGCAGCGTTACTCAAGAAACAGGGAGAGAAAGTTGTGGTGAAAGAGTACAACAGGTATCGCCACTACCCCCTACCGGAGCATCGTGGAGCTTTTAGGTGTTTTCGCTCAATAAACACACACAATGCCCGGTCTGAGAATCGAAACCGCGATCCTCCGACCACGAGTCCGCTGCCCTAACCACTATGCCATTGCACACCTCTCTCAAGTAAACGTAAAAGGAAATAAAGATTTCAATCATTTTATACATACATTGTGATAGAGGACTACTTTATCTAGTATGCCCTTTTCTTTTTCTAAAACGGTGGGTGTTGGTCTTGGAACTTTTAGTTTCTATTTGTCGCAGGTCGAACGACTGCGCAGAGGTTCCTTTATAACCTGTCAATCTTAGTTGCTATTTTAAAAATTTGATTTATTATCTGAAATCGTATTGATCTCCGGTGTATTGATCTTCCTGATTATCAAAGAATCCGGTGACCATCCGTTGACTGGGCCAATGTGGAAAGCAGTAAAATAAACTAAAAGATAATAGAATAAAATATAGGTTAAAAAAGTGTATGTGTATCTGCATGTGTGAGAGGGACTCGCATTATATTCGAGAATTTTGGAGAGGTTCAGAGGTGAAGATTTTAGTGTTTAGAACAGTTCTAAATTTCGTTATTGACGACAACGTAATGAAGATGGAAAGAATGGATTTTACGAAGGTACTAGCTGGATAAGAAATTTAAGTAGAGGTTATATCTTGATATTTTCCTTTCTCATGGCGATTCAAGTTGAGCTTAAAAGATCTTTCCTACGAATTCTTATCAACTAACTGTTGCCAATCCAGTCAGATAGTCAATAATATTCTCGGATTTATTCAAGATAATTCCCGAATTATATCTTTGACAAAATTTCGGGGGTGAAATGATAATATATTACAGTGATTTGATTTGTCACGGAGAGTAAAAAAAAAAAAAAAAACCGAACGTTTCTGAAAATCGTCCTTCATCAAAGAGAAAGAAGAAAGTAAGTTTTAACACGAGGGAGTTTTTCTTGAATTCCAGATTTTACTTATAGCCTTGATAATATTGATACATCGAAATTAGGAGCTGCTTGTGTATTTTAGCGAAGCAAAAGAATACAAGTCTTGTGTTAATACTGCTTATTAGCCCCAGGTCAGCATTAATTAAGCAAATCTATGAGGTAAAGCGTTCATTTCTCATATATATACACACATCTATTTTTTTATATGTAACATATCTAGGTCTACATTATCCGATGTAGTACCACATATAAGACGGTAGGTGTGATTTAAGGGACGATTTGACTGCTATTTTTAATTGAATAATAGTTAAAAGATGGCGTGTTGAGTGAACAGTTAGTGGAGTAATAGGTAGGTGTGTAGCTGTTTTATCAGTTTTCAGAAGTTTATTTGCTGGTAGAGAGTTCGTAGTTTGGAAGAGAAACAAAGAACCCCCCCAACAAAAAAAATCATTAATAAATGATTTTAGATTTTTTTTTTGTATTTATGATATGCCTTGTATATAGAAGAAAAAACTTTTTTTTCATGTATAATATTCTCTCATTTTACATTGGAGAGACATTTTTGTAGGATGTTTTTTTTACTAAATTGAAATTTTGTAATTTGAAAGTTTTCATTGCATTCTCAGTAATGTTACTCCATCCGTCACCTTTGTGGCAATAATAAACGATTATTATTATTATTATTATTATTATATTATTATTATTATTATTATTATTATAATTATTATTATTATTAATATTATATTCTGTTGCTTTCTCTCCCTATTTACCTATTTTGTCTTTTTTGCATAATGAATTCTGGTAAACACCTTTTTTTGAAATTTATTCTTGTAACATCCCCTTCAAGTACTTTTGTGACAAATAAAACATTATTATTGTTATTACTAATATTATTTATTATTATTATAAAGGCGGCGAGCTGGCAGAATCGTTAACACGCCGGGCGAAATACTTAGCGGCATTGCGTCCGTCTTTACGTTCTGAGTTCAAATTCCGCTGTGGTTGACTTTGCCTGTCATCCTTCGGGGTCGATAAAATAAGTACCAGTTGAACACAGGGGTCGAGGTAATATAGTCATACTCTCCCCCAAATTGCTGCCCTTGTGACAAAATTTGAAACCATTATTATTATTATTATTATTATTATTACTATTATTATTATTTATTATCATTATTATTATTATTATTATTATTATTATCATTATTATTATTATCATTATTATTATTATCCTTATTATTTATTTATTTACCTTTCATTTATGCAGGATCAATACATATACACAAATACCTGTCAACTATGGATGTAATCCACGAATCCCTATCCAAATTTTGGGTCTTGTTGGTTAAAAATCCTTATTAAAATATCATCATTTGAAATGGCGTATTTTTGTCGAGGTCATCTATGAAATCCTCAAATCCAATAACTCATTTTCAATTCCCGGTTACAGTAACCTTACGTTGCGCTAACCTTTGCAAAACGTATCAAAGTCACAACGTCCTATATTATTTCCGTTTTTTTTTTCAAAGATCTCGCTCTTCATATCGTTATAAAAAGTCGATAATCTTTTGTTGTTATATCATGGTAAATGTGTCTATTTTTTTTAGATATTTTTCCCTGCCATTTTTTTCCCTGTTCATGTATGTTTAGGTTTGCTTTATTTTCTAGAATATGGAAGAAATTTTTGATTTGTTATTTCAAATTACATCAATAAAATGTATATAAAAGTATTGTGTTTCAAGCGTTTTATTTCTCTGTCTATCTGTCTGTCTGTCGCTCATTATTTGAGAGAAATCAAAAGGATTTGTTCGCAAGAATAACAACAACAATGCATTATATAGTTCTTTTCCTACCAACAGAAAACAAACCTCTTCCGATCTTGTTGGTATCATAATTCAATAATGATTACGCAGTACATGGCAGAATTTGGACTTGAAATATAATAGTTCTTAATTTTGATCAATCATGATAAAATTTGAATAATGTGTGGTAGAGATTGATAATATATATTTTCTTGTTTATGAAGTCGTTTGAATAATGTATTGTTATTAAAGTCACTGCTGTAAAGTAGATAATGGTTAGCAATAGACAGCAAAGTTAGATAACGTACTGGGTTTATTCTGTTGAGCAAGATGCTAAAATTGAAGAGAGAGAGAGACAATCGCTTGATCATGGCTGCCAAGTATCGGATGAAACAAACAAAAAAGAAGAGAGACTAGCAAGATGAACTGCTCGAATTGTTTGGTATCGTGCAAATGATTTACGAAATAAAAATAGTTTTGATTTCCGTTTATAGAGTTAACTTGACTGATGTATTACTAGTTTTTGATCGGCGTAAACGATACACACGCGATAGATCGGTGAAACTAAAATGTCAGAAGCCAAATGAGTCGTTACATATTCTGTGATAATAAAACAATTTTTATAGGTTCCTCGAATGTACGGCTTAAATCTACTCGATCAGGCTGAGGTGTGACAGAAAAGAAAAAAGAAAATTAGTAAACAATTACTGCGTGGCTGTGAATATAGGCGCAGGTATGACAATCAGCTTGCTTCCCAACCACGTTGTTCCGGGCTCAGTCCCATTGCATGGCACCTTGGGAAAGTGTCGGGCCGACGGAAACTGAAAGAAACTCATCATGTGTGTGTGTGTGTGTATATATCTATGTGTGTGTGTTTGTCCCGCCTCACCGCTTGACAACCGGTGTTGTCGTATTCATGCGTATTCATGTCTCCGCAACTTAGCAGTTTGGCAAAAGAGTCGAAACGATAAATACAAGGCTTAAAAGGAAGCAACCCCCCCCCCCCAAGAAACAGAAATAAGTGCTGGGGTCGATTCCTTCGACTTCATCAAGGTTCACCAAGGCAGTGCTCCAGCATGGCCACGGTCTGATAACTGATACAAATCAAGAGACGAATGACAGCATTTCTCTGAGTAACAAAGTCATCTCTTGCCAAACGAAATTCAGGTTACGTAATTCATGTGTATACAATAGAGTAGCTAGAAAGTGTGCCACCCGGGGAGGCACTTCAGTTTGCCGCCTCGGGCCTTCACAAAAAAATAGACATTGACTACCGTAGACCCAAAAGTGGTACCTCCCCACAACCATGAAAATGCCGTCCGGGGTGGACCCTCATCTCCTCCTCTCTCTAGCTACGCTAGCGTGTGTGTATAAATGCATGACAACGAATTTTTGATGGAACCAGAATGCCAAAAATAATCAAGATTCATTTTTATTCCCTGTATGACTTAAATGAATGGCAAGCTAAGCATTTCCATTCTCGTACTGAATTGCCATTCCCGTAGACTTTCGAACTTGCAGCATCTAACAAGAATGAGGAAGAAGATAATATATACACTTTATAAGGCGGCGAGCTGGCAGAAATATTAGCACGCCGGGCGAAATGCTTAGCGGTATTTCGTCTGCCGCTACGTTCTGAGTTCAAATTCCGCCGAGGTCGACTTTGCCTTTTATCCTTTCGGGGTCGATTAAATAAGTACCAGTTACGCACTGGGGTCGATATAATCGACTTAATCCATGTGTCTGTCCTTGTTTGTCCTCTTTGTGTTTAACCCCTTGTGGGTAGTAAAGAAATAGGTATTTCGTCTGCTTTTACGTTGTGAGTTCAAATTCAGCAGTGGTCAGCTTTACCTTTCATCCTTTCGGGGTCGACTAAATAAATACCAGTTGCGTACTTGAGTCGATCTAATCGACTGGCCCCCTCCCCCAAAACTTCTGGCCTTGTGCCTAGAGTAGAAAAGAATATGTACACTCTATAAACTGAACATACAGACAAATAATACAATTTAAAAACGAATTCTATAAAGACGAAGATCCAGGTGTAGTTAGTACACAGCAGTTTACGATAACAGAAAATAATGTATGTTATCTTTGTCATAAGATCAGTCTACAAGCTAGAGAAAAACCAGCTGTACCATTGTATGAAAGAATGTACAAATAATGAACTGTTCATTCTCAAATAATATATTCAGAGCAGGGCCATTGTTTAGTAAATATCTCATCATTCAGACAAAAAGAAGTGTAGTTCCGTTATTTCTCTTCGGTGGCTGTGTGGTTGAGGTGGGGCAGTTCGCTTTGCAACCACGTGGTTTCGAGGTCAATTCCACTGCGCAGTACCTTAAGCAAGTGTTTTCTTCTACAGCGCCGGGTCGTCAAATGCCTTGTGAGTGAAATTGGCAGATGGAAACTGTGAGGAAGCCTGACATACATACACACATACATACATACATACATATATATATATATATATA
>NC_043008.1:14899843-14904843 GCF_006345805.1 Octopus sinensis
CTCCTACGCCTCAGTCAAGTTTTAAAACCGAAAATTATCCAAAACTTACAATACTTAATCATATCACAGGGAAATTGAAATTAATTAAAATTTTCGTTTCCAGTGGTGTAACGTGTAAAAATTTAGTCCAAAGACTGTGTATTAGTCATAAAATACAGTGTACATTTGAAGACATAAGGAATTCACTCGTGGATTCTGTCAGCTTGTCGATTTTCGACCGGAAAATAATTAAAACAACAAACACATTGAAGATTTAGAATAAATCTAGGTAACAGTTGGCTGTTGTTAGATTCGAACTTGCCGATTTTAGCTGCTGTTAGATTCGACTTGAAATTAATCTTTTCCACTCTGAGCACAAGGCCCGAAATTTTTGGGGAGAGGGTGGAGGGGACAGTCGATTAGATCGATCCTAGTACGCAACTGGTACTTAATTTATAGATCTCCCCGAAAAGATGAAGGGCAAAGTCGATCTCGGCGGAATTTGAACTTAGAACGTAGCGGCGGACGAAATACCTATTTCTTTACTACTCACAAGGGGCTAAACACAGAGAGGACAAACAAGGACAGACAAACGGATTAAGTCGGTTATATCGACCCCAGTGCGTAACTGGTACTTATTTAATCGACCCCGAAAGCATGAAAGGTAAAGTCGACCTCGGCGGAATTTGAACTCAGAACGTAGCGGCAGACGAAATACGGCTACGCATTTCGCCCGGCGTGCTAACGTTTCTGCCAGCTCGCCGCCTTTCGACTTGAAATTAATGTTACTTTTCTGGAGGACTATTTCGTTGTGATTTCTAACATAGGCACACAGGGAATCAATTTTATAGGCCTTTTACCTGACTAGTGCTTATTTTGTTACTCCTGGAATAATTAAAGGAAAAGTTAACTTATGAGAGACGTAAGTAAATACCACAAGAGAAATTCAGCACCGGTCTTGTACTAATTCCGTTCTTCTTGTGATCTGACTGACGATTTCAAAACGAATTCTGACACTGCCAAACGGCCACATATTTGTTGGTCGGGATTATTTCGGTTTGAACGGCAGTTTTTCCTAGCGGTGTCATATGAAATTGTTACCCATAATTATGACCCTAGTATCGGTCTATTGCATTTCAATCTGTTTTAGGGTTAGGGTTAGGGTTAGGGTTAGGGGTGGGGGAAAGGGTATCTTTTTTCTTCAGAAATGTAAATAAACCCAATCTGTTTCTTAAACGAGGGACATATTCATACGGCACTGAATGTTTTCACCTCAATAGACGTCATTGATTGGTTGAAATTGCAGAAATTGAAGAAAAACAACCACAAATATCTTACAAACTATAGAATTTTCTCAATAGAGCCAAGAGAAAAAGATGTTTTATAAACGCAATCTACCAGTATACGAAGTTTAAAAGTGTTTAGTTACGTGGAAATTATTTTAAAAAACTGCCGTTCAAACCGAAAAGATCCGATGGTAGCGTGGTGCGACGGTAGAAAATGGACAGTCTATTTAAATCGACCCAAGGCCTTGGCAGACAGAATCTGAAGTTTGAACATAACTTCGTCTAAGCAAGTACAGGGAGACATTTTGCCCCAATAAGCTCCTTGTTTGCCAATAATCACTCTTCAGGCTACCTTAACGGTTGGGTATTTGAGTATTTGGCTCGAACAGTTTTTGAGAACTATTCTCTCCCACCTACTTCTCTAGTCTCGCTCTTCAGTTTCACGTAGATCACGTGCATGGCTACCAGGCTAAGATACTTCGACTAATTCCGCTACCAAAATTTCTTTTCACTCTCCCTCCCTCCCATCTCTCTCTCTCTCTCTCCCTTCCCCATGTTTTATGGACGTAATTACATCGTGCGGTTTTTGTTACAAACTATCTCTATTGATGGCCTCAACCTCATCGAAGTCTTTGAACTAAAAAAGCCTCAAAAGATCATTAAAAATTCTTTTATCAGAAACTAACAAAAAGAAATAAATAAAAATCATTTATATTGCTATTTTGAAATATTGTCAAACAAAAAGGTAGCAACAAAAAGAGAAGAAAAAAGAAAGAAAACCCTTAAAAATCTCAAAAGCGAAAACAACAATGTTAAAAAAAAAAATAAATTCAACCCGGGAGAGAAAGAGATTGTTCTTTTGTTTTTCCTTGCATTAGAAGTAAAAAGAAAAAAAAACATATAATGATAGTGAAAGTGAAACGAATTGGAGACTGGATGGGTAAAAGTGGAGTTAAGAAACATAACAATAAGTGAATAATTTGAATAAGGTTTTATCTGATTATTTGAGGCAGACAATATCGATTTAGTTATTTTAGATATGCACTTAGTTTTTAGGTTTATAGTAAAAAAAAAAATAAAAAAATAAAGATATGGGATTCTGTGGCGTTAAGACTTATCCGCGTGTGCTATAGCAATACATTTGAGAAGGAGGTGAGCTGGCAGAAACGTTAGCACGCCGGGCGAAATGCGTAGCCGTATTTCGTCTGCCGTTACGTTCTGATTTCAAATTCCGCCGAGGTCGACTTTGCCTTTCATCCTTTCGGGGTCGATTAAATAAAGTACCAGTTTCGCACTGGTGTCGATATAACCGACTTAATCCGTTTGTATGTCTTTATTTGTCCCCTCTGTGTGTAGTCCCTTATGGGTAATAAAAAAAAAGATAGGTATTTCGTCTGTCGTTACGTTCTGAGCTCAAATTCTGCCAAGGTCGACTTTGCTTTTCATCCTTTCGGGGTCGATAAATAAAGTACCAGTTTCGCACTGGGGTAAATGTAATCGACTTAATCCGTTTGTCTGTCCTTGTTTGTCCTCTCTGTGTTTAGCCCCTTGTGGGTAGTAAAAAAAAAAGGTATTTCGTCTGTCGTTACGTTCTGAGCTCAAATTCTGCCAAGGTCGACTTTGCTTTTCATCCTTTCGGGGTCGATAAATAAAGTACCAGTTTCGCACTGGTGTCGATATAACCGACTTAATCCGTTTGTTTGTCCTTGTTTGTCCTCTCTGTGTTTAGCCCCTTGTGGGTAGTAAAAAAAAAAGGTATTTCGTCTGTCGTTACGTTCTGAGTTCAAATTCAGCCGTGGTCGACTTTGTCTTTCATCCTTTCGGGGTCGATAAATTAAGTACCAGTTACGCACTGGGGTCGATATAATCGACTTAATCCGTTTGTCTGTCCTTGTTTGTCCTCTCTGTGTTTAGCCCCTTATGGGTAATAAAAAAAAAGATAGGTATTTCGTCTGTCGTTACGTTCTGAGCTCAAATTCTGCCAAGGTCGACTTTGCTTTTCATCCTTTCGGGGTCGATAAATAAAGTACCAGTTTCGCACTGGGGTAAATGTAATCGACTTAATCCCTTCGTCTATCCTTGTTTGTCCCCTCTATGTTTAGATCCTTGTGGGCAGTAAATAAATATATAGCAATACATTTGACGTGAAATGGCTTCAACTGAATATCGAGAGATCTTACCATTTTGAAATTGTGTCGCTTGTCACTGTGATGGACCACATTGGTTTCAACTTTTGATACAACCACAGTGCTCGATTGGTACTTATTTTATCGACCTCAAAAGGATGAAAGACAAAGTCGACCTGGGCGGAATAAGAACGGAGATCGCAAAGGCGGACGAAACGCCGCTAAGCATTTTGTACGGCGTGCTAACAATTCTTCCAACTCGTCGCCTTACTCTGATAAACAATATTGTAAGTTATGTTGTCGGTTGTTGACCACTTTTACACGCAATGTCTTCATCATATTCTTCAGAATATAGCTCTAGAAAAACAAAAACGGTAAAAATAATTGAGAATCCAGACTTTGGCAACACGATACTAGAAGCCTTTACTACTGATATTCTGAAGATAATGACAAAACAAAGTTATTTGTCAAATTATTTCTTTTTTCTTTCGGGTGGAAAAAAAACCCAAAAAAACATTAATACATCAGTTTCCAATATTGGTAAGTTGGCAGAGTCATTATCGCCTTAGACAAAATGATTAGCAGCCATTTCATCCGGCTCTTTACGTTCTGAGTTCAAATTCTGCCGAGGTTCGACTTTGCCCCTCATCCCTTTCGGGGTCGATAAAATAAAGTACCAGTCAAGTACTGGAAACGGTGTATTCGACTAAGCCCTTCCTTCTAAAATTGCTGGCCTTGTGCCAAAATATGAAATCAATATTATCGCGAAACCAAAGATGGTGAGCTGGCAGAATCGTTTCCTCGCCGAACAAAATGCTTAGCAGTATTTCTTCCGGCTCTTTACGTTCTGGGTTCAAATTCCACAGGGGTCAACTTTGCCCTCCATTTAAAAGGCGTCGAGCTGGCAGAATCGTTAGCATGCCAAGCAAATGATTAGCTCTATTTCGTCCGCCTTTACGCTTTGATTTTAAATTATAGCTGAGGTCCACTTTGCTTTTAGTCCTTTCGTGATTGATAAAATAACACCAGTTGAATATTGGAGTCGATGTAATCGACTTACCCCCTTCCCTGATCTTTCACGCCCTGTGCCAAAATTTGAAACAAATATTTAGAATTTAAGTTCTACAAAGAATAGGATATAATCAACTGAATTGAATCTCATTATATCACTGGTACTTATAAACCGCTCATTTTGCAGCCATTTACCGATGTATATATTCTTGGGTCGATTCCATCAATTGCACACCTTCCCCGCTCTTCTTTGCCGATTAATATATTTTTTAATGAAGATAATGAAATTGGTTATACTCGCCCCTCCTCTCTCCCAGTTTTTTGCCTTGTGTTTCTGTTATAAATATATTATCATAAAGATGATTGCAGAAGGTGAAAGAAGCAAAAGCGAGTAGGATAAAACGGTTTGTGGTATATTTAGTTACTGCATTTACTCGTGTATAACTCGCATTCGTGTATAAATCGCACCCTTAATTTACTGTTAAATCTTGGTACACACATCCTCCCTACCTTCATATTCAAACTTGCTTCGTGTTTAAGTCGCACCCCAATTTTTTTCATTTTAAGTCAAGTATAAAATAATACGACTCACACACGG
>NC_043008.1:14914843-14917343 GCF_006345805.1 Octopus sinensis
TTGCTATCTATCTACATAAAAACACACATTCATACATACACATATGTGTTGCTACTTATGAAGGTGTGGGCAAGCCTCATTCTTATTGTTCTTCATGTTTGCTCAAATATAATTTTCATAAATTGATACAATATTACAATATCTCATTAGTATACAGCTAATTCTATTTTCAATATTTCATATTATTACTTACAACTTAAGCACGAACATTTTATTCACATTCAGTTTTTTTTTCATATATCATCTGTCTGTCTGCATTACTATACCGCCTTATTAAAGACTTCATTTGATTTGATACGCTAATTCTGATCTATAAAACATCTGCTGCTCTTGAGACGTTGTAAGTAATCGTAGAAGCACGTTTGTATCGTCTGTTAATAATTCTGTATCGTCTGCAAATACTTTTATATCGTCTGCTATCACTTGAAGTTAATTGTAACATATTTTAAACACGAATTTAACTGATATAACTAAATGTGTTTGTCTTGTTTAATTATGAACATATTTTGTTAAATAAAATTTAGCAATGATAGTAATTGGTTAATTCTTAAACTAAGGAGGCGTGGGTTGATCAAATCGATTCCAGGTGGGATGTGAACTCAGACGTAAAAAGCAAGTCATTTTGATCGACGCTGTAACAATTTATCTTTTGCTCGTTTCAGTCAGTAGACTACGGCCATGCTGGGGCATTGTCTTCAGTGGTTTTACCGAATACTTATTTTTTGTT
Organism: Octopus sinensis; assembly: GCF_006345805.1. Taxonomy (NCBI): domain Eukaryota; kingdom Metazoa; phylum Mollusca; class Cephalopoda; order Octopoda; family Octopodidae; genus Octopus; species Octopus sinensis. The sequence continues at coordinate 14,915,571 of NC_043008.1, forward strand.
CTATCGGTCTCTTTTACCTACCCGCAAATTTACGAGGAGGTAAACTTACTAATACCGGTTGTCAAGCGGCGGTGGTGACAGGTACAAACAGAAGAGCACACACATCTATCTACCTAAGGAGAGTGAGAGTAGAGAGGCAAGTTTTGTATGGCGAATGTTTCAAAAAAAGATGGGTGAATGTAGCAAGGATGGCACGTATGAATAACGAAGCCACCTTGAGTATAATCCTATGAATCCGGAAAAATTTAAGACAGAGGGTTACTTACTTGTAAACAAATGTGTTAACATGTGACACTATTGTCCGAGGTTACCGTGGTCTTTTCCGTAGGCTCTTCTTTCCACGGATAAACCCTATCTGCTTCCCCCTTTACATCATGACATTTCTGTGATACACGATCCCTATTGAAGTTTTTTTTCTTTTCTTTTATTTTTCTTTCCCATTTATAATCCCTTTTGATCGAAAACCTACCCCACTTTTTTTCTCCCCCAAAAGAAAAGCTCTACTTTGTAATCTGTCCCGTTTGTGTGCAGGCCTGTGTGGCTAATAAAGAAACATATCTATCAGTCTATCTACGACGAGCTTCCATCCGGTTTCTCTCTATCAAATTCATTCATAAAACATTGGTAGGCTCGGGGCTATAATGGAAGACACTTGTCCAAGGTGCTGCGCAGTGGGACTGAACCAAAACCACATGGTTGCCAAGCGAGTTCCTTAACCACACGGCCATGCCTGCGTCTATATTCTGTTTCTAACATCTTGCGATAAAATTTCTTTTCTAACAAAACCAAAACTCCAGAAATTTGGGAGTGAGATCAGTCGATTAGCTAGCTTTTATAACGTCTCTGGATGGTTAAAAGCTAAATTATCCAATCCCGGAAGGATCTGAATTCAAACGAAATGAACCTGAAGAAATATTGCTTGCCATGTCTTTGCTGATCAGAGTTCCACACACACACACGCGCGTGTACACGAAGTGTTTGCATGCGATCAATCATACAATATTGTGAATGATGCTAATAAGCTTTTATTGTTCTCTTCTTTCTGCCCCAGGATTCATAAGTCTGGTTATTCGGTTTCCATCGCGTGTAAGTGACCAAGATGACAAAATCTCCCACCCCTGAACAGGGCGCTGATTCGTTGCAGGATTCAAGACCAGAAATTTTAAGGGGGACAAATCGATTACACTGAACCCAGTACTAGACTGGTACTTTATTTTATCCACCCCGAAGGGATCAAAGGCATAGTTGATCTCGTTGAGATTTGAACTCATAGCATAAAGTTCCGAAACAACTGTCATTAAGCATTTTATTCGAGGTATCAAAGAATCTACCAGCTCACTCAGGACACAGTAAATCATGACAGTAGGACAGGGTTCTCAACCATTTATCATCTATGAGCCCCTTCGATAACTATTTTATCCTGGTGGGGCTCCCATAAGCATTCGATGTTAAAAAACTAGTTTTATAGAAACTTCTTTTAAGAATTCCTATTTTGTTTTTCACACATTAACTCGTGTAGGTTGACTTACTCATTTACTTGTTTCAGTCATTTGACTGCGACCATGCTGGAGCACCGTCTTTTAGTCGAGCAAATCGACCCCAGCCTAGTACTTATTCTAAGCCTAGTACTTATTCTAGTGATCTTTTTTGCCGAACCGCTAAGTTACGGGGACGTAAACACACCAGCATCAGTTATCAAGCGATGCTGGGGGGACAAACACAGACGTACAAACATATAAACACACATACATATATGTATATATATACGACGGG
>NC_043008.1:14922343-14965479 GCF_006345805.1 Octopus sinensis
GATCGGCCCGAGGCTATAGTAGAAGACATTTGGTCAAGGTGCCACGCAGTGGGAATGAACCCGGAACCATGTGGTTGGTAAGCAAGCTACTTACCACACAGCCACTCCTGCGCCTTCAACATTATTTCAGACATTTAAGGTTAGTATATTTCCAGCATATTCAAAATAGTCTATATTATCCATCTCACTCTCACGTAATTTTATTCCACGAGGCACCACACTATGTATGCACCTGGACAGTTTGATTCAGTACCTTTGTATTTGCAGTGCTGTTATCGAGGCCACAGTTGCTACAGGCCTTTGAAGATTGATCGATATATCTGTTTGTATCGCGGATTCACCATGTGTAAGCAATCTACAATTATCTGCAAGCAACAGTTCACAGACACTTAAATGTTTGATTTTCGTTTTTGCTTGCATTCAGTAAACAATAAACAATTTCCCATCGTATCTGTACTTCATGAAAATTCCAAATAGTGATTTCTGGAGGGCATCTTGAAACAAGGCAAGAAAACAGGATGCCGAAAAGAATAGACGCCAACCCTGTTTCACAACATTTGTGACCGAAAGTGATACAGGTATGCCTCCGTTGCTCCTAACAACCACCACTACGCCCTGATCAAATTAGCGCACCATGCACGTGAGCATGGCTGCACACCTATATTCGGTATGTATGTGTTTGTATAAATATATAATATATAGGGTATATATACAAGATATATATATGCATACTGTATACATTTGAACATTGCTCCAGTTCACTCACCTGGCAAAAATTAGAAAACCTGAGATGGTCCGGCGTCTCATCCGGCGGGGGAGATTTATACGTCTATATGTCTTTATGGCACGGGAAGGATCTTTATCCATTTTTTACACACACACACATATATATACACACACAAATACACAATACATGCACACCTGCATAATATATACTCTGTATATATATACATTTACACTCTGTGTGCGTGTGACGTAGATACTTAAATACTTACATATATATATATATAATACGTGTACAGTTTGTATATATGTGTATGTGTGTGTGTGTAGATGAGTGTGTATATATATCAATCAGTATGACTGCCTGTCACTATATTTGTAAAACATACTCAAATACGCACGTAGTTTCGTATGTATGTATGCTTATATGTAAGTGTGTATGTATATATGTATATAACTAGGCAAGTATATATACATACATACATACACACACGTACACACACGTACACACACACACACACACCACACATATATATATATATATATATATATATATATATATGTATGTATGTATGTATGTATGTATGTATTTGCTTACTTATATACATATATGCATACGTATGTATGTATGTATGTATGTATGTATGTATGTATGTATGTATGTATGTATGTATGTATGTATGTATGTATGTAAACTCGAGCTTTTTTGTTTGCATATATTTCTACCTACGAAATGTCTCGAGGGACAAAGGGAAAAAAAGTCAATATCTTATTTAGAGCAAATTTATTGTGTGTACAAGTTCAGGCCAATTTATCCGTTGTCAGTCGAGGTTTCATGCACGGGGGCAATTTTCTGACGAGAATGGTTGCTAGTGAGACCTCTCGTTCAATCGAATATTGCTCAGGTAGTATACGCTTGTTCGTACACAAAGACACACACACACACACACATATATATATATATACATACATACACAAACACACACACACACACACTTATATACACACACATATATATATACTTACACATACACTCACAACAAAGAGGCACACACGCATACACATTCGCACATACACGCACACATACATGCACACACCAACGCACTCACTCACACAGAGGCACACACGCACACGGACAGATACCACATTAACACATACGCACACACAAAGATACACATACATACATGCACGCACACATACACAAGCGCAAAAGCACAGATGCTTACGCGCACATGCACACATACAAACACACACACACACGTATTCACACACAGAGGTGCACGCACACATACACAGGTACACACATACAAACATATACACAGAAACACGTACATATACACAAACGCACATACAAACACACACAAACCCATACATATGCACACACATGTACACATATACACAAGCACACACGCATATACACATACAAACATACTCACACTCTGTAACATGCACACATACATACACATATACATAAATTCTTTTCGAAATAGATATCTTGTCGATCGATGCGTCCTAGATGTCACAATTTATCTTATCTGTATTTTATCGATCCTGAAGGAATTAATACTAAAATGGAACCTAATCGTACTGTATGATACTACATATTCCAAAGAATTCCTCCAATATTCTACTGCGGTGAACACAGCCATTTATCTACATCCAGAATATGTTTGGAATTAATTTCAGGTAAGCGTGAATGAACCAGTGAGACGGCGCTGGTACGGCCATGTGTTTACGAAGCACGCTTAGCAGCCTGATGGCTTTGCATTCAGTCTCACTGCAATGAATCTTCGGCAAAGGTCTTCTGCTTATAGCCTTTGCCTGACCAATGCTTTCTGTGTGAATTTTGTAGACGGAAATTGTATGAAACCCAGTTATAAAATAGAAACATCTAGGCGCAGGAGTGGCTGTGTGGTAAGTAGCTTGCTTACCAACCACATGGTTCTGGGTTCAGTCCCACTGCATGGCAACTTGGGCAACTGTCTTCTACTAAAGCCTCGGGCCGACCGAAGCCTTGTGAGTGGATTTGGTAGACGGAAACTGAAAGAAGCCCGTCGTATATACGTACATATATGAATGTGTGTGTATATGTTTGTGTGTCTGTGTTTGTCCCCCCAACATCGCTTGACAACCGATGATGGTGTGTTTACGTCCCCGTAACTTAGCGGTTCGGCAAAAGAGACCGATAGAATAAGTACTAGGCTTACAGAGAATAAGTCCTGGAGTCGATTTGCTCGACTAAACGCGGTGCTCCAGCATGGCCGCAGTCAAATGACTGAAACAAGTAAATGAGTAAAAGAGTAAAGTTCTACCTGCATGAATAAATTCTAAACAATAATATAAACCCAAATTTAATCAATAAAAAGAAGTTCCAAAACACCTTTCCATAACAACCGACCAAAAACCTAATTACCACCCCCTCAGCCCCACACAACAAAAGAGGATAATCTAGGACCTAGGTTTCGAACTTTCCAAATTACGTTTGTTAACGTAAATGTGATTTGTTCTCTTCGGCTAGATTCATCTAGACAAAATTTCAAATGTTGCTACATCAATGCCAATATTACTCGTCTGAACGCCTGGCCATTAACAGACCGATAACAGTGAAACAGTTTTCAAAGAAATCATTATTAAATAGTGCAATACAGTAGTATTGCTTCCCAGTAAAACAAAACACTATCAGGTTAAAGTATAAATGGTAGATAGTTGTACAACAATGCACCAATATTTACTAGAAATAGCAGGCGATAATATACGACGCTATAGCAAAGCTTCACTGTGTGAGTGTGTGTATATATTATATATATATATATATATATATATATATATATTATATATATTATATATATTATGTTGTTATGTCCTGTTATTATTATTATTATTATTATTATTATTATTATTATTATTATTATTATTATTATTATTATTGTATTTTTGTATTTATATTCGTGTAACATCGTCTGTTTTTCCATCCTTGTTTTCGTATACATTCGATTTTTTTTCTAAGGAATCTAATGCTCTTAACTTAGTTTTTTCCTTAGGGCTGGCCAGATTGGAGCAATCTCAAGATTAATCAGCCGAAATTGCGAGGAAGATCCGGTTCTTGACTGAGGATAAGAAGCTTCGAATGACCCGTCCTTGTGCTTTTGTATCGTCTACTTGGGTGTTTTGTTGTTCCTTTTTGTATCATCTAGTTGTCCGGATGTTTTGCGTTCTTGTCCCATTTTGTATTTTATATATATATATATATATATATAATATATGTGTGTGTGTGTGTGTGTGTGTGTGTGTGTGTGTGTGTGTGAGTTGTGTGTGTGTTTGTGTGTGTGCATGTGTGTGTGTGTATCTTTGCCTTTGTTCCCTGCCATAGTTGATAATCGGTGTTTTTCTTATTCCTCATTTTCAAATTAAAATCTTCTCCTTCCGTTAAATATTATGAATAAATGATTATCTCCCTTGTTTTAACTGTCTGCGAATGCAAAAAATTCTTAGGGACATCACATAATTTAATTTTGAGCTTGCGCAAAAAAAAAAAAAATAAAAAATAAAGGAAAAAAAATCCCAAATCCGAGATGTGTTAACATTACAGAGACTCATGCCTTATTCTACACAGATATAATTATACTCAAACCTGAAGTCAATATATTTCGAATGTCTTTGAGACAGATCGATGTAAAAAAAAACAAAAACAACTATCATTCCCCCTGAAATCAATTCGACGAATTACCCCCCACCACCAAATATAAATTCCGCTGATTACAAATAGTAAATTAAAAATTAATTGATTACGATTAGTCAGTTAGAAATTAATTGACGATAAATAGCTAATTACATGTAATCAAAGAGAATAGAAACGTTTGAAGTTTGTCTATTTATTTTACCTGTACGTGTGCAAGCGTGTTTTTAAGAATGAAATAAATAGTTAATAAGTTTTGTCTATTGATTGCCTTCAGCATCTGACAATCAGTAAGCTAGGAATTTTTCTCCTCTATCTCTCCATATAAACAGAAATCGTGCGAAATGTATCACCGATTAAAGAAGATAATCAACGAAGGTTTAACACTCTACATGTGATGAGGTTAGCCAACGGTGGCGAGCTGGCAGAGACGTTAGCATGCCGGGCGAAACGCTTAGCAGTATTTCGTCTGCCGCTACGTTCTGAGTTCGAATTCCGCCGAGGTCGACTTTGTCTTTCATCCTTTCGGAGTCGATAAATTAATTACCAGTGAAACACTGGGGTCGATATAATCGACTTAATCCCTTTGTCTGTCCTTGTTTGTCCCCTCTGTCTGTAGCCCCTTGTGGGTAGTAAAGAAATATATAAGTAGTGTGGCTCGACCTAGAAACTCGAAGCTAAATTTCCTGATTAATTTCTTACTGGAACTCCGTCGGGTACGACAAAGGGGTTTCAATTAATCTGATCAACGGAAGTGTCTGCTTGTAAAATTTACATGCAAGTGGCTGAGTACCCCACATACACGCGTGTCCTTCCCGTAGTTCTCATGGAGATTCAGCATGACACGTAATGTGACATGACTGATGATGTAAAGAGAGTTTGCAGAGAAGTTCTTTTCTTAGGCAGAGAAGCGAGTAGTGCATATTCTCTGAAGAGTATCTAACCAACACGAAACATGTTAGGGCAATCTCCTTATTTTCCTGTGTCCGAAGAGAATAAACTATTCACCTTTGTATGCTTTCCACAGCACAGGAGCTAAATTACAAAATATAATTTAATTACATAACATGTAACTTACAGCTGGCTTTACGCATGCGCGCGCACACACACAGATATATATATATATATATATGTATATATGCATGTATGTATATATAACATATATACATATACATATAATATACTATAATATAATAATAATATATAATATAATATAATATAATATAATAATTATATATAATACAATACATATATATACACATGTCTATATATACTTACATATACATGCATATATATATATACATATATATATATATATACATAATTGAACATATATATATATATATATATATGAACATATATATATATATATATATATATATTATAATATATATAATATATATATATATATATATATATACATAATTGAACACACACCACACACACATATATATATATATATGTTCACTGTTCCTTCTACGAAAATTATTTTCAATAAAAATGACAGAAAATATAGCATGAAAATAAACGAAATATTTGTAAAGAAGCAAACAATTACGTTATGCCAGAATCAATAACAATGTAGTTCAGTATAAGTTCCACTTCCCGGAGCAGTATGGCCAATAACGTCAAAGAAAAAAAAGAATGTCACGTGTGTTTTACTGATTTTTCTTCTACTGATTTGGTTATGAAATCATACGAATATTTGTCTTGTTTTTACTGAAGATAGACATAAATATGATTGGATTATTGAGTTAAAAATGACTGATCTTTCCTGGTTTCAAAATCTCTGTTTAATTCTATTGAATTATTGCAAATATTAGTAAAGAATTCTTATGGTAAAGAAGTTTAAAAAAATTACTTGAGACGCAGCCTTTTTTAGATGTATGATGACATAACACACAATATTCAAATTATTTGAAAAATAATTTCTTGACTGTGGTTATTGCAGAAGATAGAGGGACGGATTAAATGCTTTATAATTCCGCATTAAAAGAATTAATATTTACTTTGAGGTAAAATAATCTTATAGTCAAGACTTCGGGAGAGGAATGTGACCGACGATTGTAGATTACACCAAAATAACTTCTAGCAAGAAATTTTTTAAAAATTCGTACATGAAACCGCCCTTAGAAAGCTATAAGATGAAAAACGCTACTGTTTTCGTAAAAGCATTGTAATTTAGATCAACAATGAACACACACACACACGCATAGGTGCAAAGCAGTGTTTAGGTATGAGTAGAATTTAGATTAGTTGAAATATGTCACATATTTCGACTGCTAAAGGCAAAATACACTGCAGTTACTACGGAGGAAAAAATTCTCTCTTATGGTGAAAAGGTGTGAAAACACCCAATTCGTTCAGTGTCGCTATCTCTCGGGAATCTCAAACATCGATGATTCGAGTTTTTTTTGTTGACTCTTATCAATAAGCTGTACCTAAGAGAGGCAACTCTGAACGAAATTAATAAAGCTATAGCTTTATATATAATTCAGTCAACACGAACTGCAGTGTATTTGCCTTTAGCAGTTGAAATATATGACAATCATTTTAACTAACATAAAATCTGCTCATACACACACACACACACACACGTGATATTTAGATTAGTAAATATATGTTTATGGCATCTTAACTAACTTAAGATTGGTTTATTCCTCATCACTGCTTAGCGCTAATGGTGATATATATATATATAACGATGCTATTTATATATATTATATGATATATATAATATATATATATTATATATATATAATACGATGCTATTTATATATATTGTATGATATATATATATATATATAATATATATATATATATATATATATTATATATATATATATATAATATATATGGCTCTATGAGTCCAAAGACTCGAGGCAGAAATGTCCAAGGGTTGATGATGATGATGTTGATGTTGATGACGACTATATTAATGTCAATTGGCATATTCTTTACATTTCCTTAATGTCAATTCGGTATATTTTATACATTTCCTTTCATTGGACATAAAATAATGAATGTATTGTGTAGTTTTCAATATTATTCATGCAGAACCTTCCATAAAAAAAAAAAACAACTTTTGGCTAGCAGCAGTTATTAATGCTAACTATAAGACTTCCAGAAATTTTTTTTATAATATCAAAAACTCTATTTCTCTCCATGTTCCCGAGTCGAAATAACAGGGTGCCAGGTTAATGATTAGCGAGACCAAATGTTATACAGTAATCTCTCGACTATCATGAGTGCTACGTTCCAAAACCCCGTGCGATAGGTAAAAATCTGCGAAGTAGAAATAGCTCAGTATGTTTTTATTATTATCTTTATAATTTGTATATATTTATTTTATTGTAAATGCACAACAATACCATGGCGGTATCGACGTAAGCTTAAATAATAAATCACAATATAGCGAAGGATTACTGTTTGAAACGATATTGTTTTGAATATTATAAACTTACTCCTGTAACCTACGGGAACTCAAGAACTCTCGTGCGAGAGCTCTTGAGTTCAGAAGAGGATATAATTGAAAGCTTAATCCTTTATTGAAGTCCGACGTTAATAACCCGAAACTCTGAGATCTGTTTATAGCTGTTGAAATATGTGATAATAATTTTAACTAACCTAAAATCTGCACACACACACACACACACACCACACACACACACACACACACACACACACACACACACACACACCACACACACACACACACACACACACACACGTTGAAATGTTAGCGATGTTTTCATGGATACAGGGATTTCTTAGCAACAGGTTTGAACACTCAACATTTTCTTTGTTTATTAACACACCATTATATTAACTCGACCAAGTATCACTCCCTATACGGAATTGCTATAACGTAACTAGGCCCTAAGGTTAAAACGCCAAGGGTTGCTTCCTCCAGCAATAAATTCAGCCCCACCGTAATTGCTTATAGCTAGATCCTTAGTATTCTTATCCATGGATACATTGCAAGTGACAGAAATTCAGTTGCCGATAATTTGATTGGATATTCGACACACAATCAATTTATCCATTGGTAGATTTCGTCGGAGTAGAAAGCTCAAAATAAAATATCTAGAAATGAAGAAATTTAGATATCTCGAAGATAAGTTAAATAAAGAAATAGTTCAAATAAAAGATGGATTTATGCATTCGAAAGCTTCATATTTTGATTTTCAATATCTCGTTTCTAATTCGCACACATAGATAAGTTACTTTTCAAATAAAGGTAAAAGGAAAACAAAAAGAAAAAGAAAAAGAAAAGGAATTTCTCTGAGAAGTCTTACTTTTACTGCTATTGTATATATGACAATTCTTCTAGATCTTTCCTAGTGACTAACACAGTTGTGTCATTGCTATCAGGCTTCAACACAATTGAATACGACTTAGATCGATCGTTAAGATAATGTTTAAGGAAATTGAGTCTTCCTCTCGTGTATCATTATGAAGGGGGCCGCAAATAAACCATCATATACTTCATAAACGAAATATAGAAAATCTAGAAAAAACATTAACCCAGTTAAAAGGAGAGAAGAGTAAATGTCAGTGTTTCAAACATTACAATAAACTGGAGATTTCTCAGCTCAATAATGATGGAATTTGTTCGTGAAATTGTCAATTAACTGTTGTCTTATACACACTTTTAAGAATCAATCAGAAAGTTCTTCGGGGCTTGTAAATACAGTTAAGCATTATCACTAGATTTTGGCAATAAAAGCCGCATAATTTTATTTACCTTATTATTTAGTTGTTGGAGAGCAATAAATGCTTGCTGCAGATATGTTAAAAGAATGGTGAAGTGTTTAAGGAAGCGAGTGGTGAAACATAGCTGCGAGAAATGGCATCGTTTAAGAAATCATAATGTCGTGTCTCCGCTACAAGAAACAATTTTTGACGTTAGAATTTAAGCAAAGTATCCTTGTGTGTTTTCTCACTTTAAGTAATCATATCACCAGTTAAAGTAGTGCAGTGTTTCAGATATTTTTTTATAGCAAAGTTAGTAGAGCTCTGCTTAGAGAAGCAGCTAGGTCATCGTATGAAGCAAGCTAGATGAGTTGGGATACGTAGATAAGTAGGTATACAAACAGCAAGGCGGCGAGCTGGCAGAAACGTTAGCACGCCGGGCCAAATGCTTTGCGGTATTTCGCCCTTCGCTACGTTCTGAGTTCAAATTCCGCCGAATCGACTTTGCCTTAAATAAGTACCAGTTACGCACTGGGGTCGATATAATTGACTTAATCCCTTTGTCTGTCCTTGTTTGTTCTCTCTGTGTTTAGCCCCTTGTGGGTAGTAAAGAAATAGGTATTTCGCCCGTCGCTACGTTCTGAGTTCAAATTCCGCCGAGGTCGACTTCGCCTTTCATCCTTTCGGCGTCGATTAAATAAGTACCAGTTACGCACTAGGGTCGATATAATCAACTTAATCCCTTTGTCTGTCCTTGTTTGTCCTCTCTGTGTTTAGCTCCTTGTGGGTAGTAAAGAAATAGGTATACATACACCCTGCACATACAGCAATCATAGCACCACTTGTAAGCCATACACATATACCACTACATCTACATCACTGCATATACGCTAGTAAGTATATAAGTACACCACTTACACCTCTTACACCACTCCATGTTTATCACTCCATACACAACTACATATACACACTACCACATATTAATACACAAGACTAGTCTCTCTATATATAAAGCTGAAGTTGTCTGTGTCTGGCAGATTTGGTAGCCTTCAACTAATACTATCTCCTCCAAGACCCTGCAGCGCAAGTTGACCAAAATTGAGAGTATGATAGAAGAAGGCTTGCTCTTTATTCCGTAGAAGAAAAAATTCAAATCGGACCATGATAAGGCCAAAAATTATTTACATCAAAAAGGTGCTTTTTTTTCTATGAAAATCCCTATTTTTTACGATTTTTTGACTGCTGTGTCGCTATTTTTCGGTGTATTTCAACCAGAAAAATGTTCACTTAAAGAGAATAACAAGCTACAAAATTCCAATTTTAAAGGATCGAAACAAACCCGAGCAATGCCGGGCGATACTGCTAGTACACTATACACTCATCGCTATCACACATACATCAATGCATACCCAACTACGCACCCACTAAAAGTAAAAGGTAAAGACCTGCTTCGGTCATGAATGACCATGGGATTGCACCTAGAAGGTTACCCTCCGAGGCACAAGTCCGGGCAAGGTTGTTTCATAGAAGACTAGAAATCGCCCATGCATACCAGCCTCCCACCCTCTTCACGCCACCGATGTTATCCAAGGGAAAGACAATGGACGATACAGCTTGGCACCAGTGATGTCGGGACTAATTTCTACAACTGAGTGAACTGGAATAACGTGAAATAAAGTGTCTTGCTCAAGAACACAACACACAGTCCATCAAATAAAGGTCAATATTCTTCTAGCCATCGCTCATCGTCTCTTTTTAACCAAATCCAGTGGCTAGCCTTCTCCACTGTAGATTGGATATCGGTCATGGTGGTATTGACTTTACGATGAGTTAGGCCTAGCGATAACAACAGTCGTCTTACACTGTGTCCAACGAACCCTCTACATCCGACTTCGATTGGAAAATGTTCTGCTTTCCAGCCTGCGTCTTCACATTCCTCGAGGAATTCCTAAATATTTGCGCCTCTCTCTCTTTTACTCTTTTACTCTTTTACTTGTTTCAGTCATTTGACTGCGGCCATGCTGGAGCACCGCCTTTAGTCGAGCAAATCGACCCCGGAACTTATTCTTTGTAAGCCAGTACTTATTCTATCGGTCTCTTTTGCCGAACCGCTAAGTGACGGGGACGTAAACACACCAGCATCGGTTGTCAAGCAATACTCGGGAGACAAACACAGACACACAAACACATACACACACACTTATATATATATATATATACATATATACGACAGGCTTCTTTCAGTTTCCGCCTACCAAATCCACTCACAAGGCATTGGTCGGCCCGGGGATATAGCAGAAGACACTTGCCCAAGATGCCACGCAGTGGGACTGAACCCGGAACCATGTGGTTGGTTAGCAAGCTACTTACCACACAGCCACTCCTGCCTCTAAATTTTCATTTAGGTAAACAGAGTTACTTATCTAAATCTCTTTGTAAAGTTAAGCTTCGTATATAGTCAATTGTCACCGCCAAACAAGTCATCGTTCTGGACTTTGTAACAACCACAATTCTTCCGAAAATGGGTAAAATTTGTTTTTGAAGACGTATATTACTACATCAACAAGCGAATTAAAGCCTTGCACTCCCTCTTGCCTGACGGAATTTTGCTTTAGCTTAGCAACACAACATCAAGATTTTTAAGCGTTAAAAATTTTGCTTTTTAAATTTGGATCTTTGAACTTCAGCTGGGTTTACACAAGATTATCACCCGTGTCAAATAATGCACATTTTAATACTCGGACGTTTTTCATATCATTCAAGTCTTTCCTTCCAGTTACAACATAATTAACCACGAGTCAAATTTTTTTTTGGAATTGGATGCATTGAAGTTCCTTTGTAAATTTCTTTATATTTAAAGAATCTGTTACAAGCAAACAAATTCAATTCCATACACATTTCCAGCAAAAGTAAACCATTTCGCCCTATTATGTCCTAAACAGTTCCATATCAAAATTTTCTCCAGCTCCTGTGATAACTTCCCGAGAATTATTACCGTATATGGTGGCATAAAAGACGCATATCTTTTATCCTTTTGTTCCCTTTTATTCTTTTAGAGATACTCTTACTCTTTTACTTGTTTCAGTCATCTGACTGCAGCCATGCTGGAGCACCGCCTTTAATCGAGCAACTCGACCCCGGGACTTATTCTTTTGTAAGCCCAGTACTTATTCTATCGGTCTTTTGCCGAACCGCTAAGTAACGGAGACATAAACACACCAACATCGATTGTCAAGCAATGTTAGGGAGACAAACACAGACACACAAACACACACACGCATATATATATATATACATATATACGACGGACTTCTTTCAGTTTCCGTCTACCAAATCCACTCACAAGGCTATGGTCGGCCGGAGGCTATAGTAGAAGACACTTGCCCAAGGTGCCACGCAGTGGGACTGAACCCGGGACCATGTGGTTGGTAAACAAGCTACTTACCACACAGCCACTCCTGCGCCTATGTTTCACTAGAACACATTTTACCGCAGTAGTTGCCATGGGGCAAACTCTGACATTGGCTTTTTGGTGCAAAATGCACTCTTGTTTATATCACTTGCGGGGAAATAAATCCCCACTACCTCCAGCGCCTAGGCTACCAGATCACGCGATTTCGACCTTGTTTGGTCTTGTCAATGATGGACACTTCACCGCTAGAAGCAGCAACGATTCATCTCCCCGTCAGCGATAGTGTCAGAACAGGCGCTGGTGCCTCGATTAAGTATCTCAACCAACAATGATTGTCAAGCCGTGACGGGGAACACACACACACACACACACACACACACACACACACACACACACACACACACACACATCCATACATGCATACAAAACGGGCTTCAGCACAATTTCCATTGACCAAAATTCATTCACAAAGCATTGATCGGCCCGGGCAGAAACAGTAAAAAATAAAAAAAAAACAAAAAAAAACAGGATGGTCGCGGCCGGAACATTTTTAGTAATAGGTTTGCATAATCACGGTTAAACTTACGCCAAAACGTCATCAACAAGAATAAGAACAACAACAACTACAACAACAACAAACATCCAGAACGGGCGAAAAAAAAAACGATAAGCAATTTACCAATATTTTCTTCTTCAGAATTGATCTCTTCCTCTTGCTATTCTCCGTCCTTTTGTTAATAATCTATAACAATTCACACTGAATATTGAACATCATCGACCTCATTTATCCCCCAGAGTTCAATCTTTTTGCACCTAAAAATAAAAAGAGCTTTCTTTGATCTTCCTACGAATAAAGGTTGAAAGAAAAACAAAATACGGAAAATGGAAGACCAGGCTATCGCTATCATGCTCATTATAAACTCTCATCACTCACGCCACAGTTTCCATTAAAATTAAAACATCGCAGCCATTATCTATCTGCCCCTCTCTCTTTTTTTGCCTATCTATCTATCTATCTATCTATCTATCTATCTATCTATCTATCTATCTATCTATCTATCTATCTATCTATCTATCTATCCATCCATCCATCCATCTATCTATCTATCTATCTATCTATCTATCTATCTATCTATCTATCTATCTATCACGATCCCTATTGATCGTTTTTTTCCTCTCCCCCTTTTTTCCTCCTTTTTCTTCTTTTTAAATTTTTCTTTTCTTTTTTCTTTCCCTTTTTTCTTTTTTTCCCTTTTTTCTTTTTTTTCTTTTTTTTGTTCTTTTTTCCATTTTACGATCCCTTTTGATCGAAAACCTACGCCACCTTTTTTTCCTCCCCCCAAAGAAAAGCTCTACCTTGTAACTTGTCCCATTTGTGTGCAGCCCTGTGTGGCCAATAAAGAAACTTATCTATCCATCCATCCATCCATCCATCCATCAATCTATCTATCTATCTATCTATCTATCTATCTATCTATCTATCTATCTATCTTTTTTAGTTGGCTGGAGTAATTCGTGCCCCTAATAATAATGTACATATAGAGCAGATATATATTAATACTCACAAGTAAGACATTGTGATTCGAGACTTACGTACAGTAGTGGAAATCAGTTGTCCGGCAGGTGTCAACGTAAAACTAAAGATTGGTTTGTAATTTTGGCATTTTGGCACAAGACCATCAAGTTCGGGAAAGAGACTAAGTGGAACTCCGGTCGATGCGTAACTGGTACTTATATTTAATAATGAAAAACAAAGTCGACCTCGGCGGAATTTGAACTGAGAACGTATAGACGAACGAAATGTCGTAAACCATTTCGCCCGATGACGTAACGATTCAGCCAGATCATCTGAACCCGGAAACCATGTGGTTGGTAAGCAAGCTACATACCACACAGCCACTCCTGCGCCTATATGCAAAACTTTTGGAAATTGTTACATAATTTGATAGTTACATTAATAACTTGTATTTGTAATCTTTAATTAGCTTGTCATTGGTTTTGAGAACCCTAATAGATTGATTCTCTGGCAATTGGTTACATATTCTTGTACACGAATAATTACAGGTACAAATCTGAACTTGTTATCCGAATGGAGTAGCTGTAAATTTCTCTATAGTTCAGCTCAGGTGTTTTCTTTTTCATCGATCTTTAGTTTTACGTTGACACCCGCTGGACAACTGATTTCCACTACTGTACGTAAGTCTCGAATCACAATGTCTTACTTGTGAGTATTAATTTATATCTGCTCTATATGTCTCCTATCTGTCTTTCTGTCTGAGGGTATGTTTCTATCCATCTATCCGTCCGTCTGCCTGTCTGTATGTCTGTCTACGTGCTTGTTTTTCTTCTTTGTTTTTTACTATCCACAAGGGGCTACACACAGAGGGGACAAACAAGGACAGACAAACGGATTAAGTCGATTATATCTACCCCAGTGCGTAACTGGTACTTAATTTATCGACCCCGAAAGGATGAAAGGCAAAATCGACCTCAGCGGAATTTGAACTCAGAACGTAACGGCAGACGAAATACTATTTCTTTACTACCCACAAGGGGTTACACACAGAGGGGACAAACAAGGACAGACAAAGGGATTAAGTCGATTATATCGACCTCAGTGCGTAACTGGTACTTAATTTATCGACCCCGAAAGGATGAAAGGCAAAGTCGACCTCAGCGGAATTTGAACTCAGAACGTAACGGCAGACGAAATACCTATTTCTTTACTACCCACAAGGGGTTAAACACAGAGGGGACACACAAGGACAGACAAACGGATTAAGTCGATTATATCGATCCCAGTGCGTAACTGGTACTTAATTTATCGACCCCGAAAGGATGAAAGGCAAAGTCGACCTCAGCGGGATTTGAACTCAGAACGTAACGGTAGACGAAATACTGCTTAGCATTTCGCTCGGCGTGCTAACGTTTCTGCCATCTTGCCGCATTACGTGCTTGTTTTTCTACCTTTCTCTTTGCCAATCTGTCTGTCTCTCAGCCTGTTTACCTGTCTGCCTGCCTGTCTGCTTACTTGTCTGGTGGTCTGCTCGTCTGTTTGTCTGGCCAACTCTAACTATAGGTAATTCAAACATGCTTCATTGAGTTCTGTTTACTCCCCAACTCTTCCTCCCACCGTTTCCATCACCCTTCTCTCTCATATCTCTACCATCGAACAAACTCTATAGAAATCTACTCTGAAGAGAATCGCTTAAAGTAAATCAAACTTCAGACGGACTTTATGTGGCTTAATCAATACCAGAAATGTTTGAAAAGCAGGGAGAATTTCCGAATCTTATAGCCTTCCCCTCTTACCGCACGCATCCTCCTCTCTCAAATTCCATTTTGTTTGGCTGCCATCATTATCAAGAGTTGGCTATTTTTACGACCGACATAACATATGTCATTGCTGTTTATTGTGATGGTCGCTCAAAGTAACATAACAACTATACTTATTTTATAACTAGCAATAAAGCCTACCGTTTGGAAAACGGATATTTCCACTTTTTTTTCTTTTTTCTTTTTTTTTTTTTTGTGGCGTAAAATTTTATTTCAGAATTCTCGGGAATTTGTAAATCAATAAAATATAGGGACTTCTCATTGTCACCCATTTTTTTTGGTTTTTATCGAGGTGAAAAAGCAATAGACTTATCTAAACAGAAAGAAAATTAAAAAAATAAACAGACCAGAGAAACGAAAAATATAAAGAACAAAAATCACACACACACACACACACACCACACACACACACACACACACACACACACACACACACACACACACACACATGCACACAGAGTGACGAATCGTGCAGTGAGATCTACTGGGGCTGTGAAAGTATATCTTTTCTGAGTGAAGCAGTGTAATTTGAGATAAAACTCCCCCCTTTAGGTAATCAATCACTTTCCCGCTTCTTCCTGACATACTTTCTTGACCGCCATTACTCAAAAATTCCACGACATTGCCCTTTCTCTCTCTTCTCCCTCTGTCACTGTCTATCTACCAGTCCCTCTCTCTCTCTCTCTCTCTCTCTCTCTCTCTCTCTCTCTCTCTATCGCGTTTTCCTCTCTCTACTCCTCATTAATAGCTAGCTCATTCAATCATTCTCAACATAGCACAATCGTAGATTTTATCTCACGTCTCGCGTCCCACGCACACCTTTTCTCTTAATATCTTCCGAACAATACACTGGTGTTAAATTGTTGTCACCTACGCATATAACATACGCGCGCACATACACAAAGACACCTTCATTGGAAAGCACATACATACTTACATGCATACATACATACATATATATATATAATAAATAAAATAAAGCATATGCATATATATAAACATATATGTACGTACCTACCTATACATGTACATATACACGCATATATGAGTACAGGACACCAAAAAGACGTCGAACACAATGAGAAACGAAAACATAGACACACACACACACACACACACACACACACACACACACACACACACACACACATATATATATATATATATATGCATTCTTACATACAAGTATACATACATACATACATACATACATATATACATAATACATACATACATAATACATACATAGGCATATATATACGTACGTACATATATACATACAGTCATATGTGTATATATATATATTACCTGCATACTTGCATACATACATAAGTACATACATACGTACGTACATACATACATACATAAGTACATATATAGACATATATATATATATATATATATGTATATCGATTCACTCATATGTATATACGTATATTACATGCATACATGCTTACCTACATATATGCATACATACACACATAGGTGAATACATACGCATAAACATACGTTCATACATAGGCATATATATATACGTACATACATACATTCATATGTATATACATACATTAGACGCATACATGCATACGTACACACATAGGTACATATATATACATACGTACTTACATAGACACATATATACGTACGTACATATATACATACACTCATATGTGTATATATATATTATCTGCATACTTGCATACAGACATACATGTATACGCACATACATACATACATACATACATACATACACACATGAACATATACGTACATATAGACATATGTATCTAGAACCTTCACATATGCATACATACAGACACAGGCATACACTCACACACATATATGCATATTATATGCATACACAAACATATACATACGCGGACACATACACATATACACAAAAGCATAAAAGACATAGATACGCGCATAGGTACGCATATACATATACAGTAATCCTTCGCCATATCGCGGTTCACCTATCGCGGTTCACTTTTCGCGGTTCACTTATCGCGGTTTATTATTTAAGCTTACGTCGATTCCCGTGTGGTGTTGTTTTGCATTTATAACAAAATATATACAAATTATAAAAAAATAAAAAAAATATATAGTACTGTTTCTACTTCGCGGATTTTCACCTATCGCGTGGGTTTTGGAACGTAATACCGCGATAGCCGAGGGATTACTGTATAGGCATTAGTAGATATAAGCACTCATATTACATATGGATACAGCATATTTATACACATATACATGCATACATACATACATACATACATACATATATACGCATATACATATGTTCATACATAGGCACATATATACGTACATACATACATTCATATGTATATACATACATTAGACGCATACATGCATACGTACACTCATAGGTACATATATATACATACGTACTTACATAGACACATATATACGTACGTACATATATACATACACTCATATGTGTATATATATATTATCTGCATACTTGCATACAGACATACATGTATACGCACATACATACATACATATATACATACATACAAACATACATACATGCATACATACATACATACATACAAACATACACACACACATACATACATACATACATACATACACACAGGAACATATACGTACATATATACATACGTATCTAGAACCTTCTCATATGCATACATACAGACACAGGTATACACTCACACACACATGCATACTATATGCATACACAAACATATACATACGCGGATACATACATACATACATGCATACATACATACATACAGACAGACAGACATGCATGGATACATACATACATACATACATACAACATACATACATACATACATACAGACAGACAGACAGACAGAGAGACAGACATGCATAGATACAGACATGCATGGATACATACATGTATGCATACATACATGCATACATTTATACACGCTTTTAGATCTCGAAAAATCCTATATCTAAAGTGAGAAAAATCACACGTCCACATATGTTAGAAGAAGAATAGTTTCTGAGATTGGTAAGAGGAAATTTCCTTCAAATCTGAGATTTGGGTCGAATATATATAGCAATTGAAAAGACAAAAAATATCCGCGAATCAACTAGCCTCAAAACCGGAGTCATTTCCTGAGGTGTTAAAAAGATTCAAGTCCACCACATCAAAATAAGATTTCTTTCTTTTTTTGCCATGAGTGAAGTGGAATGTCCATGATCCTTTCACAGGGTCTTCGAGCTTGAAGAGAGGGTTTTACTCAAATCAGAGATTTGCTTAAAGCATGTTACAGTATCCTGTTACAGTATACAAAACCACCAGAGAATCAAGTAGAGGTGTTAAAAAATTTAAAGCCCACAACATCTAAATAGGAATTCTTTCTTTTTGTCAGGAGGAAGTTGAATGTCCATGATCCTTTTACAGAGTCTTCGGAATTGAAGAGAAGTTTTGCTCTCTCTTCCTCTTCTCTCTACACCTTTCTAAATCTTTCTCCCTGTCTCCTCTCAGCGCCTTTTCTACTTCTCTCTTTCCCTTTCTCTTCTATCTATCTATCTATCTATCTATCTATCTATCTTTCTCTGCATATCACTGCCTTTCACTCTCTCTTTCCCTTTACCACTCAGTCTCCCCCCTCTCTCTCTCTCAAACGTTCTTCATTTAGCTCTTTCTTCGTCTCTCTCTCTCTCTCTCTTTCCCCCTCTCTCCCTTCCTCTGTACCTCTCTCGAT
Organism: Octopus sinensis; assembly: GCF_006345805.1. Taxonomy (NCBI): domain Eukaryota; kingdom Metazoa; phylum Mollusca; class Cephalopoda; order Octopoda; family Octopodidae; genus Octopus; species Octopus sinensis. The sequence goes on from NC_043008.1 coordinate 14,941,911, forward strand.
CTCGATTTATTTCAGCTCTCTTTCCGACACCCTCTCTCTTCCTCCTCCTCTCTCTGTATCTCTCCCACTTCTATACCTCTCTCTATACCTCTCTCTGTATCTCTCCCCTCCTCCTCCCCACTTCTATACCTCTCCTCTGTATCTCTCCATCTCCCCCACTTCTATACCTCTCTCTGTATCTCTCCCCACTTCTATACCTCTCTCTGTATCTCTCTCCCACTTCTATACCTCTCTCTGTATCTCTCTCCCACTTCTATACCTCTCTCTGTATCTCTCCCCACTTCTATACCTCTCTCTATACCTCTCCCACTTCTATACCTCTCTCTGTATCTCCCCCCCACTTCTATTATTATCATCTGATGAAAGCTGTGGTGGTGGTGGTGGTGGTAGTGGTGATGGTGGTGGTGGTGAGGGGGCTTTACCAACCAGAATCTCAAACACGACACCTTCGACATGATAACATTATAACATCTACATCTTTTTACTCATTTTTTTTCTTCTTTTTACAAGTCAAATGTTAAAGATTAAAAAAAAAACAAAAAACAAAAAAAAAAAACAAAAAAAAAACAAAATAAAAAAAATACTAATTACAAATGAAACAACAAGTGCGTAATTAATGAATAAAATACTGGTGTACTAATGAATAACTTAAAGTTGTCAAGACTGATATAGAACTAAAACTGCTGTAGACATGTTTTTGTGCTTTTTAATACAAAATCAAAAACGAAACAAAACGAGAATGAACGATTTTCTAGATTTTCAGATAAGGCGACTTGATTTTCGCAGATAAAATCTAGATATGTGTTGTACGTTTGCTTGTAATTAGTTACTTGTAATAAGTTACGAGCGCAGGCTTGGCTCTTTGGTTAAGATGCTCACTTCACAAACAGACTTATTCGGGGTTCTTTTCCCCCCTGCGCGGTACGATGGGGGCCGGGCCAATGCTTTCTACCACAACATCGGAGTAACCAAAGCTTGATATATTTTGACGTTATATATATTGAGTTGTCCGGAAAGTTCGTGCCGATTTTTAAAGGAAAGAAAAAGGTCAATAAATACTTGCCGTTACATTTTTAATCAACCAAATATGAACCATTTTGTTGCACAATGCATCTCCATCTTTTCTTTAACTTGAAAATACCCTCTTCCCAGAACTGAGGTGGCTTCATGGCAAAGAATTCATCAAGGTATCTTTTTTTGTCAACCAAGGCAGTGATATTTTTACTATTAAGACTATTCAGCAGAGACCTGAATAAGTGAAAATCCGAAGGAGCAATATCTGGTGAATAAGGAGGGTGGGGTAACACACCCCAGTAATTTTTGTCTGGTTCCCAAAGCATCAAGTGCCGAAAATGAACATTATTATCTTCCATTTTAAAGGGTTACAGAATTAACACAGGTTATAGGAATATAAACCTTCTTCCACGAAAAGATAGCTTAAACTGTGCTCTAAATGGAGGTGTAGTAAAATCCTATTTTCTGACCTCAACCATGTTCTAAAATAAGTCGAAATGTAAGCTGCTATAAATCGGCACGAACTTTCCGGACAACTCAATATTACTCTTTTACACTTTTACTTGTTTCAGTCATTTGACTGTGGCCATGCTGGAGTCTTTAGTCGAGCAAATCGACTCCAGGACTTATTCTTTGTAAGCCTAATACTTATTCTATCAGTCTCTTTTGTCGAACCACTAAGCTACGAGGAGGTAAACACATCAGCATCGGTTGTCAAGCGATATTGGGGGGACAAACACAGACACACAAACATTCACACACACACACACTCACACACACACATACACAAACACACACGCACATACACATGAGCTTGACTTCATGGACTATATCTTCTCTGAATTCATGGCCCCTCTCTATGACAGAAATCGTTATATTTCTTAATATATCGCGGGCGATGGTTTAGCAGGTTTGGTACAACGATGGACAAGAATCTTTGCAGCACTCAATTATAGTCACCACGTTTTGGGTTCAAATCCTACTGAGACCTGAGGCGCAGGAGTGGCTGTGTGGTAAGTAGCTTGCTTACCAACCACATGGTTCCAGGTTCAGTCCCACTGCGTGACACTTTGGGCAAGTGTCTTCTACTATAGCCTCGGGCCGACCAAAACCTTGTGAGTGGATTTGGTAGACGGAAACTGAAAGAAGCCCATCGTATATATATATATATATGTGTGTGCGTGTACGTTTCTGTATCTGTGTTTCTCCCCCTAGCATTGCTTTACAACCGATGCTGGTGTGTTTATGTCCCCGTCACTTAGCGGTTCAGTAAAAGAGACCGATAGAATAAGTGCTGGGCTTACAAAGAATAAGTCCCGGAGTCGAGTTGCTCGATTAAAGGCGGTGCTCCAGCATGGCCGCAGTCAAATGACTGAAACAAGTAAAAGAGTAAAGAGAGACCGATTTTCTTCCTTTTTTTTTGTTAAAGGAGTATCGACCGAGCACTGAGCTTCGGTTAATTTCGAAACCTTATGCCAACTAGATCAACCTACCAGGGTTTTACCACCATTCGTCAGAGCAGCTGCGAGCTGGAAGAGGCCTCGTAGCAGGCCCCACAACCAGATGGTTGGACGTGATAGGGAAAGATCTCCAGACGAGTACCCCCGCCCCCCATCTCTTTCACTATTCTCACTGCCTCAACTACTGCAGCCATGATGTCGATGACGTCGACTGGCGCCACTGCCACCACCGTTACCACCACCACCACCACCACCACCACCATTAGCACTACCATCACTAGCACTACAACCACCACCACCACCACCGCCACCACTAGCACTACCACCACCACTAGCACTACCACCACCACCACCACCACCGCCACCACTAGCACTACCACCACCACTAGCACTACCACCACCACTAGCACTACCACCACCACCACACTAGCACTAACCACCACCACTAGCACTACCACCACCACCACCACCGCCACCACTAGCACTACCACCACCACTAGCACTACCACACCACCACCACCACCGCCACCACTAGCACTACCACCACCACCACCAACAGCACTAGCACTACCACCACCACTACCACCACCACCACCACTAGCACTACGACGACGACCACCACCACCACCACTACCACTACCACCACCACCACCACTAGCACTACCACCACCACCACCACTAGCACTACACCACCACCACCACCACCACCACTAGCACTACCACCACCACCACCACCGCCACCACTAGCACTACCACCACCACCACCACCACCACTAGCACTACCACCACCACTACCACCACCACCATCACTAGCACTACGACGACGACGACGACCACCACCACTACCACCACCACCACCACTAGCACTACCACCACTAGCACTACCACCACCACCACCACTAGCACTACCACCACCACCACCACCACTAGCACTACCACCACCACCACCACCACCACTAGCACTACCACCACCACCACCACCACCACCACTAGCACACCACCACCACCACTACCACCACCACCACCACTAGCACTACGACGACGACCACGACCACCACCACAAGCACTACCACCACCACCACCACTAGCACTACCACCACCACCACCACTAGCACTACCACCACCACCACCACCACCACTAGCACTACCACCACCACCACCACCGCCACCACTAGCACTACCACCACCACCACCACCACCACTAGCACTACCACCACCACTACCACCACCACCACCACCACTAGCACTACGACGACGACGACGACACCACCACCACCACTACCACCACCACCACCACCACCACTAGCACTACCACCACTAGCACTACCACCACCGCTACCACCACCACTAGCACTACCACCACCACCACTAGCACTACCACCGCCACCACCACCACCACCACTAGCACTACCACCACTAGCACTACCACTACGACTAGCACTACCACCACCACCACCACCACCACCACCAACCACCACCACTAGCACTAACACTAACAGCAGTAGCAGCAGTACCACCCTTACCACCACCAGCACCAGCACCGACAACGAATGAAATCAATAAAGCTCGTGATCAATTGATGGATATTTGTATATTATCGATTTTTTTTGACATAAGCACACCGCCTCGAATTTTGAGGGAAAGGAGCTATCGATTATATCTATCTCAGTACTTGACCGGTAATTTATTTTATTGCATGAAAGGGAAAGTTGGGTCTTACGCGATTTGAACTCAGAACATAAGGAGCCGAAACAAATGCGACAAAGCATTTTGTTCGACACTACAACGATACTGTCAAATCGACCGCCTTTATCTTTTAAGTATTTTTGTTTCATTCATGAGACTGTGGCCATGCTGGGGCAACGCCTTGAAAATTTTAGTCGAAAGAATCAACCCCGGTATTTAGTATCTTTTAAAGCCTGGTAAATATTCCATTGGTCTCTTTTGTCGAACCGCTAAGTTACGGGGACGTAAACACACTAACATCGGTTGCCAAGTGGTGGAGGTGGACAAATACAAATTCAAATACAAACACAAACACACAATTAAATTATACGATGGGCTTCATTTCAGTTTCCGTCTACCAAATCCTCTCGCAAAGCTTTGATCGGTCCGAGGCTGTAGCAGAAGTTACTTGCTCAAAGTGCCATGCAGTGGGACTGAACCTGGAACCATGTGGTTGCGAACAAAGTTTCTTTATTTCATGGAAATTGGCCATAAAGGCTTTACATAGCAGGGACAGTAAATGGTGGGGACAAAAAAAAAAAAGACAAAACGAATGGAATTAATGAAATTGTACAAAGATGAAATGAAGCCGCTCGGCCCTACCTCCGAGCGACTTGATTGGACCCTTTGTAACACCATTTACATTAACCTTTTGCAACAACTAATTTATACAACACTTAAAAAAAATTTTTTAATTACATTAATTTAAGATACCAATAATCCCGCCTTTATAACAGCTAGTTTTATTTTTTAGACAATGTATATCTTATATTTGGCGCTTCTCTAGAAGCGCACCTCTCCAAGAAAATGACATTTACTTGTAAAAAAAAGTTAGGAAAATAAGAAATATATTAAAAACAATCAAGAATTTGGAAACGTTATTGTCAGGCCCCTCGTATCATTAATAATATCTGATACAAGTTATCACCCCTTGTATCGTCCGACATGTTTGTTTATATTCGTGAGTGCTCGTTTACCGTGTTTTATTTTTTTGTATAAAATATTTTGAAATGATAATAAATCTTAGAGCGAGTTATAACTCGAGTCAATACCCAGAAACTCGAGTCCGTGTGTATCATAAGTTGAAGACGGGAAGGATGGTTTCCATTTGCAAATACTGATAAGGCACAGAAAGTGTGTCTATAGCCAGCTGGAGGAGGTGTGCTCCTGGGGCTACAAACTACAGTAGCATCCACCCTTAGGGGTTAGCCATATTTAAATGGCAAATATACGTCACGATATTTTAAAATAATTTTTTTGCATACTTCATTTATTTTGGATATATCTTCCATTTTCCTAACTTTTTTTTTTTTTATAAGTAAGCGTCATTTTCTTGGAGGGGAGCGCTTCTGAAGAAGCGCCTTATATATTTTTAAAATATCAACAGGAGTGGCTGTGTGGTAAGTAGCTTTTTGTGGGACTTCCATTCAAGAGGCGGGGACGTGAAGGACACATCTGAAGACCTGTTTGAATAACGGTAAATCGATGCCTGGAGGAAAAGAGTGAATTCCAGGAGTTGACACTATAGAAAAGATTGGTTAAGTAAAAAGTTGATATATAAATATTGAGTTGTCAGATAAATTCGTTTGTTCCACCCCACTCCCCGCCACCATTTTTTAACAGAAAACATTTTAATCCTTTTCAATTTTATCTGAATTTAAGCAAAAAATAATTTTATTATGTTTTAATGCTTCATCGTTGTAGCTCTGATTTTCTCTACAATTTTTATTTATCGCCTTTGAAAATAATAAAAAAAGCACTCCTTTTGAGACATATGACCATGAAGTGCGAAGTAGAAAAAAACGAAGAAAAGTAACCCCACCCTCAAAAAAGAAAAAAAAAAACCCCAGTGAATTTAGGTATCTGACAAACCAATGTTTAACTGGTTTAAAAAAAAATCTCATATACAAATTTTTATTGAAGAATTTAGACAAGACGCAAAAAGATAAAGAATAAAGCACTAAAGGAAAGGATTCAACTACAATATAAATAACCGATTCATGAGATGGATGAGGGTGGAGAAATGGGGTGGAGTGGGGGGACTCAGGGGAGGGGTTACATACGTGCGTTGGGCTGGGTTCCAAAAACCACGTATTTTACTATAACTCGTGTGTCGAAAATATTGTATTTTCTCACCGTCAGTACCCTTCTGTTGCGACTAATTTTATACGGGTATGTTGCATCATAAACACACGTCAAAAACACCCTCCAAACACACACATATAAATACACACGTTTATATACACAATACGCACCCGCGCATAAAATATTAAACACGAACAGGTGTATACATACACACATATACATAACTTCCGCTAATCCTTCGCATGCTTGTGTCTTTAAACTTCATGTGAATGACATATTCGCTGGATGTAAAAGCTATCTGCCATTTTGGCTTGTACAGAATTCATGATTTAGGCCAATAGAAAATGCTTGTTAATCATATATCATCGGGTTCTTGGCTAATTTCGAAAAATAAGGCAATTCCGAAGAATTCAGACTTATATTTTGTCCGCAATCAATATAATTCCAGCTTTCGACAATACTTTTTCTCTCTCTTTCTTTCTTTCTTTTTCTTTCTTCTTTTCTTTCTTTCTTTCTTCTTTTCTTTCTTTCTTTCTTTCTTTCTTTCTTTCTTTCTTTCTTTTTGTCTGTATATATATCTCTCTCTCGTTTTATCTCTCTCCCCCTCTTTCGTATTTCTTCTACCTCTGCTACCTCTGCTCTATTTAAATATGGTTGCAACGCCAAACAATCACCGCGAGCTACAACAACACCAGTGACAAGAACAACAACAAAAACCAAAGCAACAGCAACAGCAAAAATAATAGTAGTAGTAGTAGTAATAGTAGTAGTAATAGTAGTAGTAGTGGTAATAGTAGTAGTAGTAGCAGCAACAGCAATAATAATGGCCGCCGCAGCAGCAATAACAGCAAAGAACCTACAACAACAACAACAACAAGGACAACAACAACAACAACCAACAGTGATATTGAAAGTGACAGCATCAACAGCTGAAATAACCACGAAGCCACGGCCACCACGACCACCACCACGACCACGACCACCACCAACAACAACAACGACACCTCAATCAGCTCAATAACAGTAACAAAATGAAAAAAGGAGAAAGATATAATAATAATAATAATAATGATAATAATAATAATAGTAATAATAATAATAATAATAATGATAATAATAAATGTAAAAAAATCAATGTTATGCAATTCTCGTTGCTCCGTTTCTAAAGCACAACTTGAAACAATAGGATATATAGCCTGTAACATAATATTTTGATATATTATGCAGCGGCATGATTGAAAGTGTGAAGTCAAAGATTTTACATATATTGATGCTGACTTTTGGCACCGGAATTCAATGGCACAGACGCAAATCTACATGGAAACGAAAACGAAAATATCGCAATAAAGAATAAGGAAGAACAAACAAAAAGAAAAAAAATGGAGAGAGAGGAGAGAGAGAGAGAGAGAGAGAGAGAGAGTGTGAGAGAGGCAGAATTAAAGGAAGAAAGGAAGAGAAGGAAAATAAGGAGAATAAGAAGATGAAATAAATAGAGAGAAAAAGCCAGAACTAATAAATACACAATTTTCTTTGTCGTTTTTAACAACCGCGGCGGTGTGTTTGGAACGATGGCGGTGATGGTGACGATGGCGATGATGGTGGCGATGGTGATGATGGAGGTGATGGTGATGGTGATGATGATGGTGATGATGGTGATGGCGACAACAATAACAAAACTGAGACAAATAACATCGACAGCAACAACTGCAATAACACTGCCGCTACCGTTCCCCAGCGTCATCGCAACGACAACTGTACAATGAAAACATGCTATCGACGCAATAAAATGGGAATGAAATGGCGAGAATACGAGATACAGTTGTGCGTGCGTGTGCGCATGCGCATACGAGTGTGCGTGTGTGTGCGTATTTGTGTGTGTGTGTGTGTGTGTGTGTGTGTGTGTGTGTAAATGTGAATTAAATCGCTTAATTGTGTCGAAGGCAGCTCTTTAACTTTTTTCGCCAAGGGTTGGCGTAATAATCGTTTCACAAAAAGAGGCGCGACGACCCACCATAAGTGCCTTGGATGCAGAGGTTGGGAAAAGAAAATGGCGTCGGAATCGCCGATTGAATGTCCCTCAATAGTTGACTGTTACTTTATTTTATCGACCCAGAGGCTATGCCGTCTTAATACACGGGAACACTGGCACTTCAAGGGTTTAGGGGCTCCAATTCTGATGTAAATATGGTGTGGCTTGCTGCCAATAAATAAATACTATAAGACGCTGTGCATTGATTATAGCAATATTATAGACCCCCGCTGTGCTAAGGTTGTTCTGCCCAGAAAGAAAAGAAAGCAAAGTTGAATTCGGCAGAGCTCAGTGAATAAAGGACTGCAACTAAATGTTGGTCTCAAGTTTTGGCACAAGGCCAGCATTTTCGAGAGAGTGGGGTAAATGGATTACATCGATTTCAGGACACAAATGATACTTATGTTATCGACTCCGAAAGGATGAAAGGCAAAATCGACCACGGCGGTATTTGAACTCAGAACCTGAAGACGGACGAAATTCTGCTAAGCATTTTGTCCGGCGTGCTAACGATTCTACCGGCTCGCCGCCTTATCTGCAACAAAAGGTTAAAAGACATTCTAAATACTAAAATTATGTTCTTATTACTGAAAAAGCTCCCTTAATATATATAAAAAAACGCACTTGAAATTATATGTTAATTCCTTTGACTCCATATGGAGCATAGGGCGGTGACAAGGGATCTCCATCTTTCTTAAATTTTGGCAACGGATTGCAGTTGTCCCTAGGTGTAGCCGAACCTGCCAATTTTTCAGTTTCTGTGAACCTTCTCTATATTCTTTTTCGTCTGCCACCCTTCTGCTCTCTTGGGTTGTCTTAAGGTTTGTCTTGTAATGTTGGCAACAGGTTGTCTTAGAATGTGTCCCAGTCAACTCCATTTCTTTTTTTTTTTTATCTAGGTTTCGATAAGTTGCTGGTTCACCGTTCTCCCATATTTTTTTCTCGAGCCCTATGACTTACAAGAACGGTTGTCTGGTTTCCACGACATACAAGCGACTGAAATCACAATATTGCTCCTGAACGGGACGCCGGTAACATGTAGGGTTCAAGACCAGTTATTTTGAAGGGAGAAGGCAAGTCAATTACCCCGATCTCCAGGATTTGACTTGTACTTTATTTTATCGACCCCGCAGGGATGTAAAGTAAAGTTGGCCTCCACACGATTTGAATGTAAAAGCCGGAAGAAATGCCGCTGTGCATTTTGGCCGACATGCTAACGATTTTACCAGCTCACTGTACTCTAACTTAATTATTGAAATAACACTAATTAATGAAATAACATTTCAATTACTAAAATAATTTTCTAATTACTGAAGTAATTTTGTGTTCTGCATTCGAATTCAACCAAGGTGGACTTTGCTTTCATCCCTCCAGAATCGAAGAAATAAAAATCAGTTAAGTTTAGAATTTACTCAATTTAGCTGACTGCTTCCGTTTCCCTCAAAGTATAGTCATATGATTTAGTTAGAAACCAATATTAGAGTACAGTAATTCCTCGACTATCACGGGTGTTACGTTTCAAGACCTCCCACAGAAATAATTAAAATCTAAAAAAAATATATCTATCGGCCGTAGAAATCCGGATATACTGAGAAACCTGCGATATAAATTTACGTATATTAGCTAGAAAAATCTGCGATGTAACTGAGTGTGCGATAGGTGAACTGCGATGTACTGAGGGCGCGAGAGGTAAATCGCGATGTACTGAGTACGCGATAGGTGAATTGAATGTACTGAATGCGTCATAGGTAAGCCGCGATGTACTGAGGCGTGATATGTGAACCGCGAAGTACTGAGAGTGTCATAGGTAAACCGCGATGTACTGAGGGCGCGAAAAGTGAACCGCGATGTACTGAGGGCGTGATAGATAAACCACAATGTACTGAGGGCGTGATAGGTGAACCGTGAAGTTCTGAGGGTGTGATAAGTGAACCGTGAAGTACTGAGGGCGCGATAAGTGAACCGCGATATGGCGAGAGATTACTGTATTAAAATAGAATCAACTGAACCCCAAAATTTGTGGTACGCTCCACAAAGAAAGTTTCTCCGTATGTTTCGTTTACTCCAGTTTCCCTCACAAAGCTTTGGTTGATCTGAGGCTATCGTAAAAAAAAATCCCCAAAAACAATTGTTCAAGGTGCCATGTTGCAGAGTAGAACCCGCTACCGCGTGACTGTGAAACAAACTTCTTAATCACTCGTCCACACACACACACACACACACAGACACACACACACACACTTCTATGCATACAACCACACCCGCTTCCATGCATAGACCTACATCCACACAAACGCACTCCCATACATACATCTATACACACGCGCGTGGACGCACATATACACACACACACGCATACGCACGCACGCACACACACACACACACAAACACACACACACACACACGCAGATATACATATACACTCACACTGTCACACACAAACACACACACACACACACACATGGTACTTAACTAATTGATTTTTAAATTCGGAACTAGGCAATAATTTTTTTTTTCCAGAAAAGGTGCGGTCGATTTAAACAATGCCATTACTTAATTAATTATTTGTGCTTTATGTTAATGGCCCTGAAAAGATGTTAATGTCAGCTCTGGCACGACCTAAAGCCAATTAATAAAGGGACATAACTCAATCCGACAAAGAACGGAAACAAACCAGCACCGGTTATCAAACGGTTTTGAGGGAACAAGCATGAACGCATCAAGCGGTAGTGGGGACAAACACAGACGCAAACACAAACACAGACACACACACACATTCATATAAATATATACGACAGGCTTCTTTCAGTTTCCGGCAGTCAAATCCACTTGGGGATTTGGTCAACCCAGGGCTAATGTAGAAGACACCACGTGGTTGGGAAGTAAGCTTCTTACCACATAACCACGCATGCGCCAATATAATGTATGTATGTATGTATGCATGGATGTGTATGTATGCAGCGTGCACGATTGTATGTATGTATGTATGTAGGTATGTGTGAGTGTGCGTGTATGTATGTATATATGCATGCTTGTACGTATGTATATACATATGTATGTATGCATGCATTGATGCATGTGTGTATGTTTGCAGCGAACATGACTGTATATACGTATGTGTGTGCGCATGTATATATGTATTAAGGCATGCATGCATCCATGTATGTATACATTTATATAAGTATGCATGCATGCATATGTGTGTGTATGTATGCAAGTATGCGGCATACATGGTTGTATGTAGCTGCATTTATGTTTGTGTATGTATGCATACATGTATGTATGCATGCTTGTATATATTTATGTATATATGCATATATGCGTGGAGGAGCAATGGCCCAGTGGTTAGGGCAGCGGACTCGTGGTTGTAAAATCGCGGTTTCGATTCCCAGACCGGTCGTTGTGAGTGTTTATTGAGCGAAAACACCTAAAAGCTTCACGAGACTCCGGCAGGGGATGGTGGCTATCCCTGCTGTACTCTTTCGCCACATCTTTCTCTCACTCTTTCTTCTGTTGGCCTGCTCGCTTAGCCAGCGGGATGGCCTCATTTGCAGGCTTAAACAATGCAAAGCGCATTGTGACTAGCGGTGTGTAGCAACATCTGATAGCCTGGTCGGTCACGGTGATCACGGTGATATGCATATATGCATGCCTGTATTTATGTATTCGTGTGTGTATGTATGTATGTGTGTGTATGCATATATGCATGTATTTATATATGTATGCGTGTATGTATGTATGCATGTATGTATATATGCATATATGCATGCCTGTATTTATGTATTCATGTGTGTATGTATGTGTGTGCTTGTGTTCATGTATTGGTGACTGTCTGTCTATCTGTATGTATGTATGCATGTATGTATGTATGTATGTATGTATGTATGCCTGTATGTATGTATTCGTATCTGTCTGTCTGTATTCATGTATGTATGCGTATATGTATGTATATATTTGGGTATGTATGCATGGATGTAGTTGTGTCTGTCTGTACGTATGTATGCGTATATGTATGCATGTATGCATTCGTGTATGTATGTATGTATGTATTATGTATGCATGTATGTATGTATGTATGTATGTATGTATGCCTGTATGTATGTATTCGTATCTGTCTGTCTGTATTCATGTATGTATGCGTATATGTATGTATATATTTGGGTATGTATGCATGGATGTAGTTGTGTCTGTCTGTACGTATGTATGCGTATATGTATGCATGTATGCATTCGTGTATGTATGTATGTATGTATTATGTATGCATGTATGTATGTATGTATGCATATATGTATGTATGTATGTAAAAGTCTCAATGTGAATTTGCATGAAAATCTATATGCACAACCCTATTTAACATGTAACGGATGTAGGCGTCTCTGCCTAAGTAACACAGGCCTTAGATATCACCAGGAAAATCACACAGACACATGCAACGTACTTGTTGACTATGCATTATACGCCATCACCAATTTCAAGGAGTGTGGAAAAGAATGAGCACCAGGGGGCGGACTGAAACTCCATATGAAGATTCACCAAATTAATATTGTAATACCTCTTGTAAAGGCGGCGAGCTGGCAGAAACGTTAGCACGCCGGATGAAAGGCTTTGCGGTATTTCGTCTGTCGTTACGTTGTGAGTTCAAATTCCGCCGAGGTTGACTTTGCCTTTCATCCTTTCGGGGTCGATAAATTAAGTACCAGTTCCGCACTGGGGGTCGATGTAATCGACTTAATACCTATGTCTGTCCTTGTTTGTCCCCTCTGTGTTTAGCCCCTTGTGGGTAATAAAGAAATAGGTATTTCGTCTGCCGCTACGTTCTGAGTTCAAATTCCGCCGAGGTGGACTTTGCCTTTCATCCTTTCGGGGTCGATAAATTAAGTACCAGCTACGCACTGGGGTCGATATAATCAACTTAATCCGTTTGTCTGTCCTTGTTTGTCCTTTCTGTGTTTAGCCCCTTGTGAGTAGTAAAGAAATAGGTATTTCGTCTGCCGTTACGTTCTGAGTTCAAATTCCGCCGAGGTCGACTTTGCCTGTCATCCTTTCGGGGTCGATTAAATAAGTACCAGTTATGCACTGGGGTCGATATAATCGACTTAATCCGTTTGTCTGCCTGTATTTCAAAGGGCCAGCCTTGTCACACTCAGTGTCAGTAATGCTGAATCTCCCCGAGAACTACGGGTACACGTGTCTGTGGAGTGCTCAGCCACTAGCACGTTAATTTCACGAGCAGGATGTTCTGTTGATCGGATCAACTGGAACCCTCGTCGTCGTAACCGACGGAGTGCCAACAATGTATGTATGTATGTATGTATGTATGTATGTATGTATGTATGTATGCATGTATGTATGCATGCATGTCCGTAAGTTATCTTCTATTTTTAATCATTTAAATTCTTCTCGGAGGAAGAAGCTGGTCTTTAACAAAGACGCAAAGCATCATCCATGAAATAGGGATAACAAGAACAATTATCAGGTTTTAAACTTGAGAAAAGTCTTGAATATTTTTATCGTTCCACTTACAGATTGTAGGAAATTCAGTTTTCGAGAAAATTCGAAAGTGCGAACTCAGAGTTGCACTGGAGGGAAAGCGCAAATAGAAATAAATGAATAAAATATGTATTGAGACACTTGCCCAAGGTGCCACGCAGTGGGACTGAACCCGGAACCATGTGGTTGGTAAGCAAGCTACTTACCACACAGCCACTCCTGCGCTCATGTGCATATTATATAATTATATATGTATGTTCGTTGTTTTCGTAAACGTATGCATGTATTGATGCATGTATGCCTGTATATAAGTATGTTTGTGTGTGTGTGTGTGTGCGTGTTCATGTCATAATATGAAATGTATAATATATTTTTATCATTTCTCAATTCAAAGTCAAACGCATACCCGTACACGCGTATACATACGCACACACCTTTCGCACATACAGACATACACACACACATACACACGTACAAAAACCCAAACACACACATACACATACACACAAACACATAAACATAAAACATACACACACATACACATATATACACGTAACTGTACACAATCCAATAACTCAACATTTCTTGTGAAGAAAGCATTTTACATTAGACGCAATCACTGCTTCTTCTTCTTTGTACCGCCCACCGATGCAGCTAAAGAAGTATTTTAGCCGTGTTTTATATTTCATTGTTAAAAAGCAAGCACATATCTTTGTTTGCAATAATTTGAGTGAAAGTCACTGAACCTTTCTATGCTTTATCTGTCTTGCTTAGAATAAGATTTAATCAAATTTCAGATCTAAATGTTCCCATGGACAAGGTCTATTTTGTATCTACAATTTTATGCATTCTATTTGTATAGCGTCATTGATTTTCTTTTCCGCTGAAGCAATATATGCCAACAAGACATGAAACAAATCACAGAAAATAATGGTCATAATCTAAATGTGTTTCGCCAGCCGTTGAATAGGATGACCATAATGTGTTATTTATCACAACGCCGTTACCAATGAAAATCTGAGCAAAAGCTTCTTAGCATGATTACAAGACAGCTTCAAAATGACGAATCTCCATTGATTGCCATTTATTTACAATTGTCTCAATGCGGGTCATCGAGGGGAGCCTCGCAAAAGGATCGCTCGATCTGCTAGACATATCAGTCAAATCTCCCTCAAACTGCACTCCACCGCATTTTAAAAATAAGCGCTCAATATGCTAAAAGTATCAGCTAAATCTCCCTCAAACCGCAGTCCCTCGCAATTCAACAATAAACGCCCGATATGCTAGAAATATCAGTCAAATCTCCCTCAAACTGCACTCCACTGTATTTCAAAAATAAGCGCTCGATCTGCTGGAAATATCAGCTAAATTTCCCTCAAACTGCATTCCACTGTATTTCAAAAATAAGCGCTTGATATGCTAAAAGTATCAGCTAAATCTCCCTCAAACTGCAGTCCCTCGCATTTCAACAATAAACACCCGATATGCTAGAAATGTCAGTCAAATCTCCCTCAAACTGCACTCCACTGTATTTCAAAAATAAGCGCTCGATCAGCTGAAAATATCAGCTAAATCTTCCTCAAACTGCAGTCCCTCACATTTCAACAATAAACACCCGATATGCTAGAAATGTCAGTCAAATCTCCCTCAAACTGCACTCCACCGCATTTTAAAAATAAGCGCTTGATATGCTAAAAGTATCAGCTAAATCTCCCTCAAACTGCACTCCACTGTATTTCAAAAATAAGCGCTCGATCTGCTGAAAATATCAGCTAAATCTCCCTCAAACTGCACTCCACCGCATTTTAAAATAAGCGCTCAATATGCTAAAAGTATCAGCTAAATCTCCCTCAAATTACAGTCCCTCGCATTTCAACAATAAACACCCGATATGCTAGAAATATCAGTCAAATCTCCCTCAAACTGCATTCCACTGTATTTCAAAAATAAGCGCTCGATATGCTAGAAATATCAGTCAAATCTCCCTCAAACCGCATTCCACTGTATTTCAAAAATAAGCGCTTGATATGCTAAAAGTATCAGCTAAATCTCCCTCAAACTGCAGTCCCTCGCATTTCAACAATAAACACCCGATATGCTAGAAATATCAGTCAAATCTCCCTCAAACTGCACTCTACCGCATTTTAAAAATAAGCGCTCGATATGCTAAAAGTATCAGCTAAATCTCCCTCAAACTGCAGTCCCTCGCATTTCAACAATAAACACCCGGTATGCTAGAAATATCAGTCAAATCTCCCACAAACTGCGTTCCACTGTATTTCAAAAATAAGCGCGCGATTTGCTGAAAATATCAGCTAAATCTCTCTCAAACTGCAGTCCCTCGCATTTCAACAATAAACACCCGATATGCTAGAAATGTCAGTCAAATCTCCCTCAAACTGCATTCCACTGTATCTCAAAAATAAGCGCTCGATATGCTAAAAATATCAGCTAAATCTCCCCCAAGCCACAGTCCCTCGCAATTCAACAATAAACACTCGACATGCTAGAAATATCAGTCAAATCTCCGCCAAAACGCATCTAACCACAACATTTTAAAAATAAGCGCTCGATCTGCTAGAAATATTAGCTAAATGACCCTTAAACAGCACCCTATCGGATTTCAAAATTATGATGTAGTAAATAATGTAGTCCGGAGAACACAGTGTTTGAATAAAACAACAGGACTGTCGAGATTAGAACGCCTTTCTTTCTGGCGATAAACAACAGTAGCAACAACAGTGGAGGCGCAATGGCCCAGTGGTTAGGGCAGCGGACTCGCGGTCGAAGGATAGCGGTTTCGATTCCCAGACCGGGCGTTGTGTGTGTTTATTGAGCGAAAACACCTAAAGCTCCACGAGGCTCCGGCAGGGGGTGTTGGCGACCCCTGTTGTACTCTTTCGCTCCAACTTTCTCTCACTCTTTCTTCCTGTTTCTTGTCCCCGACTTCCTACGCAACCGCTGAGCCTGGATGCGCATTCAGCCATCCGTCGATGCTCTCGGTGTCGGGGGTTGACCTGCTTTCTCTTCTGCGGGTCTTACGAATAGCAAAGGACCACGTTTCGGACTTCCTCTCACTACAGAAGACAGCTTCGCCTAACAGCAACAGCAACAGCAGCAACAATAGCGGCAAAACACAAGCAAGCTAAATACGAGATTCATTTATGTTCGGCCATTTTTACGAGGAGTTCATCTGTCTTTTTCTGTCTAAATAAATTACTGTTACAATGTTGTTTTGTTTTTGGAATGGTGTATCTCGAAGCACATACATAACCCTATGAAAATATGCATTTAAATATTGGATTGCAGAACCCTTTTGGACAGAAAAAAGCCGATGTTGCTGGCAGAAATTATTCATAGTTTTATGGGTGTGTCTCTCGGATGTTTATAAAATTCTGATGACGTCAACAATTACTGTTATTTAAGTTATTTAGCAAGATGGTCCGATAATTATAGAAGAGATGAATAATGTTATTGAATATCTTGTGTCGAAATCTCAGCTGTATTCGCATCTGATTGGTCACACTGAAATATGTCTTTCATTGGTTGAACCAACTCTTACGTTGTTGTTGATGTTGTTGGTTTAAGATCAGCTCTGATCGAGAAAAACTATTTAGAAGATCGAAATAATAGGCGTGGCTCACAGATATTGTTTTTCTAGTTCTACAATGCATCTTCCTAGCTAAAAACCAGACTTCACACTCCGAAATACATTCACGAATTATATAGGGTGGGGCAATGTGGTATGCGACTAGGTGTCAACGTCAAATTCATACTCCATTGATACCAGATCTTTGCCAGATAGATCACCGCATGACTTATCCACATAATCCGTAGTTAATCGTTCATAGTACAGAGAGGAATTACAAAGATGTTGCGTCGTTCCTACTGCTTTACGTCTGTTGAAGGTTTCCAAGACGGCGAGCTGGCAGAATTCTTAAAATTCGGGCAAAATGCAAAGCGGTATTTCCTCCAGTTCTTTACGTTCTGAGTTCAAGTCCTGCTGAGGTCAACTTTTTTCTATTTACAGTTAATCCCTTCAAGGTCGATAAATAAAGTGCCAATCAAGTATTGAGGTCAATGTAATCACTACTATTTACTTTCCAAGTCTTCTTTGAACAGTGAGAGATCAGTTTTCCGGGAAAGAAGCAATAGAATTATTAATAAGTACGGTTGAAATTAATGCGTGCAAGATTTCACAACTCTAGCGTCAGTCCTTCATAGCCAGCCTATGAACATTTCAGCCCACCCTCGCACAAACATGCAGAAATACATAGATACATACATGAATATATAGATACTTAGATAATACATGTGGAGGCACATGGCCTAGTGGTTAGAGCAGCGGACTCGCGGTCGAGGGATCACGGGTTCGAATCTCAGACCAGGCGATGTGTGTGTTTATGAGCGAAACACCTAAGCTCCACGCGGCTCCGGCAGAAGGTAATGGCAGAATTTCTGCTGACTCTTTCGCCACAACTTTTTCTCACTCTTTCCTCCTGCATCTTGCAGCTCACTTGCGACGGACCGGCGCCCCGTCCAGGTGGGGAACCTATACGCTAAAGAAACCGGGAAACCGGCCCTAATGAGCCAGGCGTGGCTCGAGAAGGAACAGGCATTGATAATACATACAGCAAATATACATAAATTCGTACATACCTACATACATAGATACATGCATACAGACATACACACATCTATCCACATACACATATACATGCAAACATATGTACTACATACATACACTCACCTACATACATAGAAACATACAATACACATACAGCATATATGCATACACACAATATACAGATATACATATCTATTTACATACATACATGTTTTATTGAATACAGTCGCTGCAGTGGACTCAGCAAGACTGAATAGTTAAGAAATTCTCTTCACAATCGCAAGGCCTCGAATTCGATAAAAGGTGAGACGTTTTGGCACAGCCGTTTTGGCGTGGCCAGTTTGGCGTCTCCGATTCGACGCTGACTTATTTGACATCAGACGTTTTAATGTTTCTCTCGTCCTCTCCTTTTCTCTCTTTTCCTGAGATCATTTTTCTCTTTATACGTACGAGTGCTTGTGTCAATCATGTTCAATTAGTAAATTGCATTATTTGTCTTTCTCCTCATTCTCTTTATCTGTATGTGCATATTTATATATTCCAATTGCGCGTGGACGTGTTTGCTTCCAGTGCCAAAAAGTACTGTCGCCAAGTCAGTTGAATACCAGCCGTGTCAAATAGTTAGTGTCTAAATAACTGCGTCCAATCATCTCATTCTGTTACTTATCATAGCACCACGTTGACTCATGCCTTAAAAAGAAAATTGTAATGACGAAAACTGTGTGGAAGATTTTCGGCTTTCCTTGTAATTCGAAGGATCAGCCTTGTCACACACAGTGTGAAGTTTACGTCAACAGTATAGGAGTCCGTGTATTACTCAGTCACTGAAATGAGCAGGTTGACTTAACTACTAAATACTCATCGTCGACATCGACGGAAATCCATTTACTTTACTGTCGTTGCATCTGAATCTGTTTTAACCCTAGGCCGGTCATATACGAGTAGACACATGAACATAGGGACTACAATGCTAACATTCTCATTTTTGCACTTAAACTATTAATATATAAACCAGTATATCCTACAATACTCTTTTACTCCTTTACTTGTTTCAGTCATTTGACTGCAGCCATGCTGGAGCACCACCTTTAGTCGAGCAAATCGACCCCAGGATTTAGTCTTTGTAAGCCTAGTACTTATTTTATCGGCCTCTTTTGCTGAACCGCTAAGTTACGGGGACGTAAACACACCAGCATCGGTTGTCAAGCGATGGTGGGGGACAAACACAGACACACAAACATATACACACATACATATATATACACATATATACACATATATATATACATATATACGACGGGCTTCATTCAGTTTCCGTCTACCAAATCCACTCGCAAGGTTTTAGTCGGCCCGAGGCTATAGTAGGTGCCACGCAGTGGGAATGAACCCGGAACCATGTGGTTAGTAAGCAAGCTACTTACCACACAGCCACTCCTACGCCTATAAGATATGATTTTGGGGGAGATCTGGCTGCTATTTCTAGGATGTGGATGGCTACGTTGGAGACAACCCTTATTGGCTCGTTCTGCAACTGTTGCACGTACAGCAATCTCAACAGCGCTCCTGTAATTGTTGTTATTGCTGTAGCTAATACGGTTTCCACTGACATTTTTGTCCTTATTCTTACTGGACATGTTAAAGCGAGTCTAACGCAGCTGCTGTTGCTGACAGGCAATTAATACTTCTATTTTTACAGCTATTGCTCGCATTCACCGCAATGCTTTTGTGTCGAAATTGGCATCTTTCTCATGTTGCCGGAAGCTACCAATTTGCGAGGATCAGGACTCGAAGGAAGGAATAATTTCGGCATTAACCAAATGTATAAGACATCAGAATGGAAATTTTGAATTGCGCATTTTATAAGTCTGTACGTCACAGCGCTATTGTTTTGCATTACTGAAATTAAATGATGGTTTTTATACGGCTAAATTCCTTTGAAAAGCATTTTCCTTCGCTTAATTTGCCAATGCCCGAAAGTACGGTATTTAAAAATTGTAAAGTTCACCTCGAAGACAATTTAGCTTCCATATATTCTACTGCGTTTGTTCACAAATTCTTGTTTCTAGATGAATGAATACCGGTGTTGTAAAAGGCTAAAATACCTCCTTTTTTAAAAGATAAGCATATTCACAGTACCCAAGAACATCAACAGCAACAACAACAACAACAACAACAACAATAATAATAATAATAATAATAATAATGATAATAATAATAATAATAATAATAATAATAATAATAATGATAATAATAAATGCCCTGATGCAGTACCAGGCAGTGGCTCTCATGGCTTCTTATCTTAACTGATTGGAAGTGTTATCATGTACATTGTTTTGTCTTGGTATAAAAGATGGGCTACAGCAAATATTCTGCTCAATACCACAGATTTGCTTGTCAGTTGTTTGACCTTAACCAGTTGAGCATGTCCCTTAGTGGCTGACGATATGTGCATCTCTGATCACGAGCAGAAGTAGTGGGGGAGCATCATAGCCATGTGTTGAGAAGGATTCTTTGGGGTTTGAATAATTCACCTCTGGAAACATGGGTGTTTCGTTCAACGTCCTTAAATAACCCTTATTCAGGGACCTTTTGAGCGGGATGGGTTACTCGATCTGAAGAAAATTCTAACTGGGCTCCACCTGCAAGGTCATGTGCTGTTTATCTTGATATGAGATCACCATGTCGCGCACATATGGTTGTGATGCATGTGCCAGGTGTACCCTTATCAGACGGGTAGTCATGATGGGTATACTGGGCTTCGTATATTTTACCCCAGTGTCACTTTGATGGCATGCTCTGCTCGCTCACTCAATAATAATAATAATAATAATAATAATAATAATAATAATAATAATAATAATAATAATAATAATAAATTAATAATAATAATAATAATGATAATCCTTTCTACTATAGGTGCAAGGTCTGAAATTTGGGGGAAATTACATCGACCCCGTTGCTCAATTGGTACTTATTTTATCCATCCCGACAGAATGATAGCCAAAGCCCACCTCATCTGCTGTACGTAAATTGAAGACCAACAGTTAAAAATGCTTGAGAAATACGCGAAGTTTCAGTGTTTATAACCTACTAACGGGAGTGAAAATACACAAATGATGAGCATTTCAGGTATTCCATATAATCAACATGGCTCTCATATTCTAGGCGCAGGTGCGGCTGTGTGGTAAGAAGTTTGCTTCCCAACTACATAGTTCCGAGTTCAGTCCCACTGCGTAGCACCTTGGGCAAGTGTCTTTTACTATATATTCGGGCCGAGCTGGCAGAAACGTTAGCACGCCGGGCGAAATGCGTAGCCGTATTTCGTCTGCCGTTACGTTCTGAGTTCAAATTCCGCCGAGGTCGACTTTGCCTTTCATCCTTTAGGGGTCGATAAATTAAGTACCAGTTACGCACTGGGGTCGATGTAATCGACTTAATTCGTTTGTCTGTCCTTGTTTGTCCCCTCTGTGTTTAGCCCCTTGTGGGTAGTATAGAAATATATATATTCGGGCCGACCAAAGCCTTTTGAGTAGATTTGGAAGACGGAAACTGAAAGAAGCCTGTCGTCGGTATATGTGTGTATATTGCACTCTTCTTACAACCGCAAGAGTATTTTAACTCTTATTTCTAGTAATTTATTTGATTTGGCACCTTTAGGGGGTTGGCCAGGTCAGTGCTTAGTAGTAGAAAATATATGTAAAGATGTATACATATGTATATATTAGGCATGTATATATATATTTATACAGATGTTTATACATATCAATATCTACATATACAATTCGTACTCATATGTATATGTACACATGCACACCTATATATACGTGCATTTGTATGTATTATCGCCCCTGTACACGCAGGTGTATATAGCTTGCATACATACATACATTCACAGATACACACATACATACATACACGCATACATTTCTCTCCTTTTTTCTCTCCTTTTTTCTCTCCTTGTTTCTCTCCTTTTTTCTCTCCTTGTTTCTCTCCTTTTTTCTCTCCTTGTTTCTCTCCTTTTTTCTCTCCTTGTTTCTCTCCTTTTTTCTCTCCTTGTTTCTCTCCTTTTTTCTCTCCTTGTTTCTCTCCTTTTTTCTCTCCATTTTTTTCTCCTTGTTTCTCTCCTTTTTTTTCACTCCTTGTTTCTTTCTGTGTTCCTTTCTGTGGAAGAGCGTAGGCTCGAAACGTAAAAGACTTTTTCAATTCTCGAGCGTTATACTAATACATCTGTTTGTTTTCTACACCACCTGTCTTCGTCTTTTGTTTTTTTCGTGAATTCTGCCTATACATACATATATATATATATATATATATTATATATTATATATATATATATATAATTATATATCTTATATATATATATATTACCGGAGCCGTAAAACACATAAATGTGAAACAAGGTGGAAAAAAGAGTACTCATACCAGCGTTAGAGTTTTAATATGCTTTATTTAAAGCAGCAGAAAATTCAACAAAACTGTTACTCTGAGTTTCCCGTTGCCGTTCATCGACAGTTTTGCCAGAAAAAACTGTCGATGAACGGCAACGGGAAACTCAGAGTAACAGGTTGTTAAATTTTCTGCTGCTTTAAATAAAGTATATATATATATATATATATATATCTATTATATATATATATATATATATATATAGTATATATATAAGAAGGATGAACACTAAGTGGACATCCATTATGCTAGAAGTCGATCCAATAATTATATATATATATATATATATATATACAATATATATATATATATACGTGTATGTCTATATCTTATAAACATATATACATATAGAGATACACACACACACACATTTATGCATATGTCTCTGCGTATGCAAGGATATATGCATTCATGGGAGAGCTAAGAGAGAGAGAGAGAGAGGGGGGAGGGGGGAGGGGGGAGGAGGAATAGAAAATGAATGCATAAGTACGAGAAGAAAGAATTAGAAAAAATAATTAGAAAGAAGAGTTGAGAAAACACCAAAAACTACCGAAAAAAGAAACAAAGTAAAAAAAAAGAAGCAAATGATGGATGTGATGTGAAAGGAGATGAGAAGAGACGTGATGAATCGACAACGTATATTGGAAACAATCTTTCATAAGTAAGGATGGACAAAAGTGCAATGAATAATTA
>NC_043008.1:14970579-14973079 GCF_006345805.1 Octopus sinensis
AATCAGAAAATCTCGTGGAATCTATTTCTGTGTGATGAAGAAAGAAGAGGTTGCTCGTGTTTGGAGTGGGATTTGGCACTACGTAAAACTCCGGACAGGATTATAATTATAAATCAGTATATAACATGGCTTGTTTCATACAAGTTTGGCCACCATTCCTTAACGTGTACACACACACACACACACACATATATATACATATATATATATATATATATATATATATATATATATATATATATATATATATATATATACATATATATTTACATACATATATATGTGTGTATATATATGTGTGTATATATATATATATTATATATATATACATACACACACACACACACACACACACACACACCATATATATATATATATATACATAGATATATACATATATGTATACATAGATATATACATATATGTGAACAAAATTTTTTTGTTGTTGTTGTAGCAATTTTTTTCACGCTTGTGATTATAGATAAAATTAATTTTGAATGTAATGTTACGATCTGAAACTTATAAGATGTCGTTACATCTTTACAGTTGTTTTTAATCTCATCTTAAAAATTTTTTTTATCTCTTAATACATTTTCATATTAATTTCTATATATATTTTTCAAAATTTATTTTGTATTTTTGGGGGATTTTCATTTTCTATTTTTACGACTCGTTTTATATTTATTTTCACCTCTTCTTTATAAACTTCACCTCGTCTTTCGAATTTTTTGTTAGTCTTATCTTAGCAAACTCGTGACTCTTTTTATGTAATTTTCGTCTGAAATTTATATATTTGCATACCATTTCTTTAATATTTTTTTCACCTTTACGTAAATTTTATCGCTAATACTATATTTTGTTAATTTATTTAATCAGTTATGAAATACATCATAATATTTTTAAATGTATATTAAGTTTCGAATTCCTTCTCATAAATCTTAAGATACAGTGATCTCAGAGTTATGAGGGAGTTGGTGAAACTAAGACATTTACGATCTCATATTCAAATTTTGGATACTAACTTCTGCGTAAGAAACTTTGGTACATACTATACTATCTATCTATCTATCTATCTATCTATCTATCTATCTATCTATCTATCTATCTATCTATCTATCTATCTATCTATCTATCTATCTATCTATCTATCTATTTATCTATCGTGTGAAGGCAATATTTATAAATATGTATGTGTACATGTGTGTGTGTGTTTGTGCGTGTACGTGTGTGTACGTATGTGTGTATTCTTACAAATGTGAATGTATATGTACATACGTAATGAAGGCACATAGCTCAGTGGTTAGAGCGTCGGGCTCGCAGTCATGAGGTAGTGAGTTCGATTTCCGGACGAGGCTGTGTGTTGTGTTGTGTTCTTGAGCAAGGCACTTTATTTCACGTTGCTCCAGATCACTCAGCTGTAGAAATGAGTTGCGACGTCACAGGTGCCAAGCTGTATCGGCGTTTGCCTTTTTCTTCAGTGGTGTGAAGAGGCGAGGCTGGTATGCATGGGCGTCTGCTGGTCTTCCATAAAACAACCTTGTCCAGACTTGTGCCTCGGAGAGGAACTTTCTATGTGCAATCTCAATGTTTAGCAGTATTTCGTCTGCCGTTACGTTCTGAGTACAAGTTCCGCCGAGGTCGACTTTGCCTTTCATCCTTTCGGAGTCGATTAAATAAGAACCAGTTACGCACTGGGGTCGATATAATCGACTTAATCCGTTTGTCTGTCCTTGTTTGTCCTCTCTGTGGACAAATATGAATATGACCGAAGGGGGTCTTTAAGTACGTATAAAAAATGGTTTCAAATATTGGCCCAAGGTCAGCAATTTCGGGAAAGTGGGTAAGTTGATTGCATCGTCCCCAGACAAACGAAATACCTATTTTTTTACTACCCACAAGGGGCTAAACACAGAGAGGACAAACAAGGACAGACGAACGGATTAAGTCGATTATATCGACCCCACTGCTTGACTGGTACTTATTTAATCGACTCCGAAAGGATGAAAGGCAAAGTCGACCTCGGCGGAATTTGAACTCAGAACGTAACGGCAGACGAAATACCTATTTTTTTACTACCCACAAGGGGTTAAATACAGAGAGGACAAACAAGGACAGACAAACAGATTAAGTCGATTATATCTACCCTAGTGCGTAACTGGTACTTATTTAATCGACCCTGAAAGGATGAAAGTCGAAGTCGACCTCAGCGGAATTTGAACTCAGAACGTAACGGCAGACGAAATACCGCTAGGCATTTCGCCCGGTGTGCTAACGTTTCTGCCAGCTCGTCGTCTTATATACCGAATTAAATATTATACACACATTCAGCGAGAGATGGTGAGTAATACTACATATGGATTTATGGTTGTTCATTTTGATAGTTCAAGAACAAGATGCTAACAGACACATACGCAAAGCACGCGTAGGCAATTCACGTAGGCATATACGATTGTGTTTGCGTGTATGTTTTTGTATTGGTACCTGTTTGTATGTGTACGTA
>NC_043008.1:14975579-15005579 GCF_006345805.1 Octopus sinensis
ACAGGTTCAAGCTATCTACGGAACTGTAAAAAATTTGTAAAACTTTCCAGTAGTTTAATATTTAAGCATATATGTGCAAATACCCTGTTGATATTGTTGGAACTGCAGTGAAGAAGCCTTATGTCTAGGTTAGAAACCAGTTCTTTCTCTATTGGCAAGTAATCTTGAAATAATACCGAACTAAAGCATAAATATGTCGTCATAGTGAACCGTAAAGCTTCCTTATTAATGAGTCCCGTAAAGTCTTGTTATTAATCCTTCAACTACAGTAGTAGTTGAATAATATGCTTAAGGCCGCAATTTACTCACGTGCAGCATCTTTCAGGGCTTGTCGCTAATTCAGTTCGTAACCAAATCGAAAACTGTTAACATGTTTGAAGAGGAATGGTCCCTAGCTACATGTTGGCATAAAAATATTGAGATTTTGCTCAGTAGAAAAAAGTTTACATCAAATTTTGTAGGAACGTTATAGGAAGGCAAGGAACGCTTCTAATCTAAATATCATTTCAATTTTAAAAGCAAAATATATTTGTCTTAGCTTCAATGATAGAAGAAAGCATGAAGAATTTTATAGTTTTGGTTCCTTGCAAGAGAAAATCGTATAAAAAAAGCTGTGAAGTAAAATAGCATGAAAAAATATAAGTAAGGCATAAAATTGGATTTAAGTACAATTAACCTTTTTATTCTAAAAACAAACTATATTTTAATTAAGCCTAAATGATAGAGCTCACTTGGAAGAATTTCATGGTATCAATCTCATGCAATGGAGTTTTAAAAGAGAAATGTTTTAAGTGTTTGTTTCTCAAGTTTGAGGGTGATGATATAGTTCTATACTTTTTTTTAATGAATATAGTTCTATAAGGGGACTGACATTTATGAATATAGTTCTATAAGGGGACTGACATTATTGAGGTAAGGAAAAATTATCAATTAGACTGCTAATTGACACATTTGACACGTTATTAATTAGCATAATAGCATAGCCTCGAAACGAGATGGATTACATGGAAAAATGCGACCAACAGAATAATATTCTTAGGATTATAAACCTGGAAAAGTTCAGGACAATTTATTACATCTGGTTAAGTACAGAACAAGAAAATTTTCACTTAAACTATTGCAGCTAAGGATAAAATTTCAAATAAAATATTTAGATTTAGAAAATATTAGCTTTTATTAAAATTAGAAATTTTATTACAAGTTATTACTTCTATTAAAAATAAACTTGTCCTGAACTTTTCCAAGTGTAATAACTTGTCCTGTACTTTTTCAGATTTATAATCTTAAGAATATTATTTCTCTTGCTCGCATTTTTCCAGGTAATACAATCTTTGCAAACAACTAGACTAAACTGACAATATTCTTCGGGTTTAATGCAAAGAAGCGCTTGCTTAGAGAACATTGTAGCAGTAAGCCAGTGGTAAAACGAGACTGGGTAAAATCACAAATTGCTTTTTCCTACATTCACAAGAGCAAAGCAGAAGCCCTGGAGTGGGTTATCGAAGATCGTGGAGTTATGAAGAGAAATGACACTGAAACCCTACCAGTATGAGTATGGGCCATTTGTCGACTTTCTGTGGTGAAAAAGGTATTAGGACTTATTCTTTCTTTCTTTCTTTCTTTCTTTCTTTCTTTCTTTCTTTCTTTCTTTCTTTCTTTCTTTCTTTCTTTCTTTCTTTCTTTCTTTCCTGTCTGTCTGTCTATCTATCCGTCTATGTATGTATGTATGTATTTGTTTGTCTGTCTATCTATCTATCTATCTATCTATGTATGTATCTATATCTATCTGTCTGTATGTCTGTCTGTATATGTATCTCTATGTATGCATGCATACATTCAAGCACAACAGAAACATAATACATATATGCATACATAATACAGACATACAAACATACATACACATACATACATACATACATACATACATACATATACATATTGACAAACATGTATATATGCGTGCATACACACATACATACATATACGCATACATGCATGCATATACATATATACACACATAAAAACCATACATACATACATATATATATATACACACATACAAAACATACATACATACAAGCATTTATGCATATATACATGCATATACATGTATACACACATACAAACAATACATACATATATACATACATACATATATAAAAGCATATATGCATACATACATGCATATACATGTATACACACATACAAACCATACATGCATACAAGCATATATGCATACATACATGCATATACATGTATACACACATACAAAACATACAAACATACAAGCATATATACATACATGCATATACATGTATACACACATACAAAACATACATCCATCCATCCATACATACAAGCATATATGCATACATACATGCATATACATGTATACATACATGCATATGCATGTATACACACATACAAACCATACATACATACATACAAGCATATATGCATACATACATACAATACATATATACACAAATACAAAACATACATACATACAAGCATATATGCATACATAGATGCATATACATGTATACACACATCCAAAACATACATACATACATACAAACATGTATTGCAAACATACATGCATATACATGTGTACACACATACAAATCATACATACATACAATCATATATACATACATACATGCATATACATGTGTACACACATACGAACCATACATACATACGTACATACATACAATCATATATGTTATACATACATGCATATACATATATACACACATACAAAACATACATACATACTAGCATATACATATATACACTCAAAATATACATACATACAACCATATATGCATACATACATGCATATACATATATACACACATAAAACCATACAGACATATACATACAAGCATATATGCATACATACATGCATATACATATATACACACATACATGCATATATGCACACATACAAAACATACATACATAATACATACATACATACATACCTACAAGCATATACATATATACACACAAAATATACATACATACAACAATATATGCATACATACATGCATATATATATATATACACACATACATATATGCACACATACAAAACACACATACATACATACATACATGCATACATACAAGCATACATACATACATACATGCACACATACATACTCGCAAGCTATGTTCATGTCCTGGCCATTACGAATTTTATAACACTGCAAACATTTGAGTGCTAACCTAATTAATTCAATAAAATGCTTGCCGAGCACTTTCGTTCCCTCTTCTGCCAGTTTAACCGTGAGACGATGTTTTCCAAGATAATACCGACATTTGTTCTGATTAATTATTCCTCAATTTTACAATTTGGAATCGAAGCAAATGAAGTCAATTCGAAAATTAGGCTCGCATCAAATTGCGTCGCCGTTGCTTTGAGAGGGCAAAGGGAGAGAATTGTTTTGGTTCGGAATACCGATCATAAATATTTTCAATACAAATTCGTCTACTCACCAAATGCAATTAGCACACTCATTAGCGTCATGATTATAGATGTCAAGCAATGTTAACAAGTTAATTGGTCTGACCTTTCTGAGTGTCTCGACAATACTTTCATCCTTAATTTATTCTCACGTACACAAATAGGAAGGATCACTTTGTCAATGAGCAATCAGAGAGGGGGGAAAAAGAAGTAGGGGAGAGGGAGAGAGAGAGAGAGAGAGGAGGAGAGGGTGGAGAGGAAAATGAGGAGAGATGGTGTGCACATGACAAGGAGAGAAATAGGGAGAAAGGAGAGGAGGAAAGAAGTGTTTGTGTGTATGGGTGTTTCGTGCTTGTGCGTGTGTGTAAAGAGAAAAGAAGACAGAGTAAGAGGAAGAGAATGAGTGTGTGTGTGTGCTAGAGAGAGAGAGAGAGGGGCGGAGTGAGAGAGAGGAGGGTGAGAGAGTGAAAGAGAGAAGGAAAGATGGAGTGACGGAGAGAAAGGAGAGAGGAGAGAGAGAGTGAGAGAGTGAGAGAGAGGAAGAGTGAGAGAAATGAAGAGTGAGAGAGGGGAAGAGAAAAGAGACAGAGTAAGAGGAAGAGGCTGTGTGTGTGGGGGGGCTAGAGAGAGTGAGAATGAGAGGGAGGGGACGAGAGAGTGAAAGAGAGAAGGAAAGATGGCGTGACGGAGAGAAGGGAGAGAGGAGAGAGAGAGGGAGAGTGAGAGAGGGGAAGAGTGAGAGAGAGAGTGAGATGGAAATAGACAGACGGACTGATAGGTAGGTAGAGAGAAAGAAAGAGAGAGAGAGACAGATAAAGAGAGATAGACAGACAGAAAGAGGGAGAGGCTGAGCGATGGAGAGTATTTGTTCTGATAAAAGGGAATGAGTGACGCATGCAGAGAACAGGAGTAGGAAGTGTGTGTGTGTGTGTGTGTATGTGTGTGTGTGTGTGCGAGAGAGAGAGAGAGGAGAGAGAGAGAAGAATAGAGAGGAGAGAAAGCAAGAGTTAGGAGATAGAGAGGAAGGGAGAGAGGGAAAAGAAGAGAAAGTGTGTTCGTTCTTCTCTCTTCCTTTTTCTCTCTATCTCTCTTTGATACCGCCATACACACACACACACACACATATTCTTCTTCTTCCTCTTTTGCATGCTCTCTCTACTTTTCTCTCTGTTTCTTATATGCATACACACACACACACACACACACACATAGTCACAGATACACAAACACACACAAACACACACACACACACACACGCACACACACACACACGCAAACACAAACACACACGCACACACAAACACACACACACACACAAACACACGCGCGCGCACACACACACACAAACACAAAACCAACACACACACAAACACACACGCACACACACACGCACAAACACACACACACATACACACACGCACACACACCACACACACACACACACACAAACACACACAAACACACACACAAACACACACACACACACACACAAACACACACACACATACACACACGCACACACACACACACACACACACACACACACACAAACACACACAAACACACACGCACACACATCCGTTTCTGCTTGCTCCTTCTTCTTCCGCCATTCTTTCTCTTTCATACCCTCTTTTAAAAATCATGAAACCAATAATATTTGCGTTGAGGCAGCGGTGAATGCAATGATTCCTCGAAGAGGAGCGGCTGTCGTCGCCGCTTCTTAACCACGCTTTCTCACATCTTATTTCTTCGAGGGAATTCTAACCCTAGGTCATTTACAGACCTATATTAGGTACTTGCCAATATTGTTTACTCACTAAGGTGACAAGCTGGCAGAATCGTTAAACACGCCGGGCGAAATGCTTAGCGGTATTTCGTCTGCCGCTGCGTTCTGAGTTCAAATTCCGCCGAGGTCGACTTTGCCTTTCATCCTTTCGGGGTCGATTAAATAAGTACCAGTTATGCACTGTGGGTTGATATAATCGACTTAATCCGTCTGTCTGTCCTTGTTTGTCCCCTCTGTGTTTGACCCCTTGTGGGTAATAAAGAAATAGGTATTTCGTCTGGCAGAAACGTTAGCATGCCGGACGAAATGCGTAGCCGTATTTCGTCTGCCGCTGCGTTCTGAGTTCAAATTCCGCCGAGGTTGACTTTGCCTTTCAGCCTTTCGGGGTCGTTAAAAATAAGTACCAGTTACGCACTGGAGTCGATATAATCGACTTAATCCGTTTGTCTATCCTTGTTTGTCCTCTCTGTGTTTAGCCCCTTGTGGGTAATAAAGAAATAGGCATTTCGTCTGCCGCTACGTTCTGAGTTCAAATTCCGCCGGGGTCGACTTAGCCTTTCATCCTTTCGGAGTCAATAAATTAAGTACCAGTTACGCACTGGCGTCAATGTAATCGACTTAATCCGTTTGTCTGTCCTTGTTTGTCTCCTATATGTTTAGCCCCTTGTGGGCAATAAAGAAATAAGAATCGTTAGCACGCTTCGATAAATGCTTAGCGGCATTTCATCCATCTTTACGTTCTGAGTTCAAATTCTGTAGAGGCTGACTTTGCTTTTTATCGGGGTCGATAAAATAAGTACCAGCGGAATACTGGGGTCGATGTAATCGACTTACCTTTCCCTCAAAATTTCTGTTTTTGTGCCAAAATTTGAAACCGGTATAGGTGGTTCTCATAGCTTAATGGTACAGAGTGCTCAGCCGGAATTTGTGAGGTACACGGTTCAATCCTCCGTAGAAGCTTGCTGGCCACTTTACAAAAAGAAAAAAAAGCGGTGAGCTGGCAGAATCGTTAACATGCAAGCCAAAGGTATTTCGTCCCTCTTTACGTTCTGAGTTCAATTTCTGCCGAGGTCGACAATACCTTTCATCCTTTCGGGATCAATAAAATAAGTACCATATGTGCATTGGCGTCAGTATAATTGATTTGGTTCCTCCACCGAAATTATTAGCGGCCTTGTGTCGAAATTAGAAACCAATGTTGTTAGTCACTCACACCACTCGACCTCTGATACGACTAGTTCTTTTTTGGTGGGTTCTCCAATCGTAATCAACAGATCAGGGTTTCACAATTTCTTGCTGAACAACCTGTACAGATGGCTTGTTTATAGTGATCTAATATTTTTTTCTGTACGTAAGCTGACTCCCTCTATAAAATCGATATTGCCTGTACACGTGCACGATGTGCCACATATTAGATGTCGAAGTGGTTGCGGAGTAATGTAAAGTGAAGTGTTTAGCTGAAGAGCACGATGCATCGCCGGGCTCGGGAATCGAAACCACAACCATGCGATCGTGAATGAAGAACCTTAATCACTAGGCCACGCGTCTTTGCAATGCAATTGGCTACTGGGAATGTTTTCAGAAGGGCTCTAGTTTCAAGGAAAATCAACAGATTACTGTATTTCAACGGACTTCCAACCCTAGAAATTACGGACAACTTCCTGAATTCTTTGACCTGTAAGTGCAACCCGGGAGGGGAGCAGTGACAGTTCGAACCCCACCTCCTCTGCTTTGGTGGAATAAAAGTGCCACCAATCAGGCCCGTCTAAGATGCGTACAAATCAACGAAACTGTTCTCTATACACTTGCGCAATACCGAGGATTACTATCTTGTAGAGTTATATCGAACAGCTGATCTGGTTAGATGCTGGGTTCAATAATCACGAGGATTATCCCGTGGAATTTTCCAAACCTGGAAGGACAGTCATTCGTTTCTGCTTCGTGGTTAAAGTGAAAGCAATTGAGCTGAGAACAGAATTGATATGACTTCGGACAGGTATTTTCCTCTTCAGCCAAGCCTTCATCAACTTCCTCAGATTTAAATCGAACAAAATGAGGGTGGAGAGGAAGATGCTAACGATTCTTATTTCTTTATTGCCCATAAGGGGCTAAACATAGAGGGGACAAACAAAGACAGACAAACGGATTAAGTCGATTACATCGATCCCAATGCGTAACTGGTACTTAATTTATCGACCCCGAAAGGATAAAATGCAAAGTCGACTTCGGCGGAATTTGAACCGAGAACGTAGACAGATGAAATACCTATTTCTTTATTGCCCACAACGGGCTAAACACAGAGGGGACAAACAAGGACAGACAAACGGATTAAGTCGATTATATCAACTCCAGTGCGAAACTGGTACTTATTTAATCGACCCCGAAAGGATGAAAGGCAAAGTCGACCTCGGTGGAATTTGAACCGAGAACGTAGCGGCAGACGAAATACCTATTTCTTTACTACCCACAAAGGGCTAAACACAGAGGGGACAAACAAGGACAGGCAAACGGATTAAGTCGATTACATTGATCCCAGTGCGTAACTGCTACTTAATTTATCGTCCCCGAAAGGATGAAATGCAAAATCGACCTCGGCGGAATTTGAACCGAGAACGTAGACAGGCGAAATACCTATTTCTTTACTACCCACAAGGGGCTAAACACAGAGGGGACAAACAAGGACAGACAAAGGGATTAAGTCGATTCAATAAATCTGTTGAGGAACGAGACCAGCCCCGTCTGTAAGAGTTTATTCTCAACAAGCAACTGAAGACTGGAGGGCATTTACCGTAGAGTGCTGCGAACAAACGACTTTATCAGAGAAAGTAGCAGACATATTGAGTGGATGTTCGATGAGTAAATAGCCAACACTGAATGGTTTGCTTCACTAATTTTTTGTTAGATACCAAACACGTTCGCCATTGCCTTGTAAACTCTCTACTACAACAAAGTGCAAACTGAAAAAATTCCAAGGTATGCGATCCGAGAGTTCTACTGAAAAAGGTCATAATATACAACTTATGAAGCTATGTGGGAAGTGAGAGGAAAGAATCAATACCTGTCCCAAGCTATAGAGTGATTGATATTCATTAATAATCAATATTCCCGCCCTTTCACGATTTGCGATGAGAAATATTTATGAACGAGCGATTAAACCCATTCGCATTGGGATGTATTTGAAAAACAGGGGTTTTACTGTTTATTGGTTTCTCAGCAGTATTAAAGATCTGAAATAAGTGAAGTCGAATGTTTGCACTCTTTTACTGGTTCCATACTGGGACATTAATTCCAATCGAGAATCGGAAATTATTTGCGAAACTTATTGAATTGGCTGAAAGCTTCCGTGCTTCACTGTGGTGCTCGCCACAGCAAAGTCTGACAGATGCAATGAAAATCTAAGCTGGCACATTTAGCTTGGTGATAGTTTATATACAGAAGGGCTCAAAGTTTGTAATACATCCCTTCTGTGTCTCAGCTATTCGTGAAAATTCTTACAAATCACTTCATCTTAATTGTAAATGAGCTACAGTGAACAGGTATATGATTTGACTATTTTCACCAGCCCCACTGTTGTAGTACGTGGAAGAAGATTTATACCCGATTAAACAAATAACTAGAATATTAATTGTAAATCCGGTATACACAAATGAGGCAGTATTTAATTAAAATAGCTATGTGTGTGTCATACTTAATTTATACATCTTGTCAATAGGCCAGTTACTGCGGTATTTCTCCCGAAATAACATCTCTTGTGGACTCTCCGTGTTAAAAACACAATGAATATGGGAGGGGAGAGAGAGAGAGAAAGAGAGAGGGAGAGAGAGAGAGAAAGAAAGAAAAATTCGTCGCAGCAAAAGGCCGAAAGGCATCTGGTGCTCCAGCTGGCCGCTGCTGGGACAAACTTTTGTCTCACCCTTTAATATTTATTGTTTTTAATACAGCAAGTCAACAAGGGATGTTATCTCAGGAGAAATACAGCAGTAACTGGCCTATGGACAGTGTATATCCATTAAGTGTGAAACATAGGGGACAATTACTTGTAATCGATGTTGTTGATAGACGCGAAATTTGATCACAAAATCGAAAAAAGGAAAATGAAGTTCTTTCCTTAATCAGATGTTTACATTAGGTCAAATCCTTCCAGTTTGGAAGAAAATCAAGGCGCTATTACCCTTCCTTCTATAGTTATGACTTTGTTTTATGATTACAGCAAAGAGTCACACTTTCAAGGAAATAATGAATATTTAGATTTTGTATTTGGTTTGTATGATTCTTTATGTGGATTCGTGTGTTGAAACAATCTTTTTGTGTCTGGGAAGAGTCATATTGCCTTAATATATTTAACACACTCACCGATTCAATTTCCACTCATTTGTTATCTTTTTTTGTTTGTTCCAAAAAGCTTTTTCGTTGCTTTTGTAACCTTATCAATGGATAACGACCCTGTCCGTAAGCTATGTTCCTTTATCTGTTTGAGATTTTGTTGCACGTGTGTGTGTGTGTGTGTGTGTGTGTGTGTGTGTGTGTGTGTGTGTGTGTGTGTGCGCCGATGTGCGTGTCTGACTCACTTGCAAGGGAGCTATTTTAGCTGATTAGAACTAATAATTAGAACTACTCAGTCACTTCATCTGCAAGGAAAAATCAGTCAAATCAACCTTAAATCGCATTCTACTACTTTAAAAAAATGGCACATTAGAAAATAGTGTATTGTGCAATTTGTCGTAAAAATTGACAGAATCGATACAGAATGTCTTTGATCATAGGTATGCTAGATCATGGATGACCAAAGAATAAACAGTATCAACAAACTGATGACTTGACAGTTCTGAGTTCTGAGACAGTTCTGATGGCTTGACAGTTCTTAGCTATTAATTTCAGCTTCATGACACGAAACTGGTGAATCAAATGCTCTCTGGATAGAAGGAATTTGTGTTGCAGTAATAAGTTTAGAAGAATCTTGTGTGTTTCTTAGAGCCGGGTGCGACGAGGTAAAGTTAATTGATTGTTGACGTCAGATAACAATCGTGCTTTTTAAAGGTTTTTTTTTTGCCCTCTCTACTTAGCATTCAATCATCGTATGTTTGAAAAGAGGTAAAATTTATTCAAATTTCAGAAACGATAAAAAAATAATTGCAAAGAATAACAGAGCTACACCAAAACAACATAAAAAAAGGACAAAAAAAACCCTCCAAACAAACAAAACCAAAAATATTTTTTCGTGTTAATTCAACTTGGAAGGATTTAGAAAACAAGAAAAAAGAAGTAAAACCGAAAGAATTTATTTGACAATTCGATATAATATTATAGATACAAGGCTTAACAATTTTGGTGAGGGACCAGTCGATTACATCGGCCTCGGTTGCACAACTGGTACTTGTGTCACCGAACCCGAGAGGATGAAAGGTAAAGTCTATCGCGGATGATGTTTGAACTCAGAACGTAAAGTCGGACGAAATGCCGCTAAGCCATTTGTCCGGCCTGCTAACGATCCTGTCAGTTCTCCAACTTATAATCCAAGACAATAATAATGTTTACTGTTGAAATCATGAATCTGGTATTATTAATCTACTACTGCTGCTGCTGCTGCTACTACTACTACTATACTACTACTACTACTACTACTACTACTACTACTGCTGCTGCTGCTGCTGCTGCTGCTGCTACTACTACTACTACTACTACTACTACTACTACTACTACTACTGTTAACTTATGTTAGACCAAAATGAAAGGATGAAAAGCAAAGTGGACCTCGGCGGAATCTGAACTCAGAATGTGAAGACGGACGAAATCCCACTAGGCGTAGGAGTGGCTGTATGGTAAGTAGCTTGCTTACCAACCACATGGTTCTGGGTTCAGTCCCACTGTGTGGCACCTTGGTCAAGTGTCTTCTACTATAGCCTCGGGCCGACCAAAGTCTTGTGAGTGGATTTGGTAGAAGGAAACTGAAAGATGCCCGTCGTATATATGTATATATATATATGTATGCGTGTGTATATGTTTGTGTGTCTGTGTTTGTCCCCCCAATATCGCTTGACAACCGATGCTGGTGTGTTTACGTCCCCGTAACTTAGCGGTTCGGCAAAAGAGACCGATAAAATAAGTACTAGGCTTACAAAGAATTAGTCCTGGGGTCGATTTGGTCGACTAAAGACGGTGCTCCAGCATGGTCACAGTCAAATGACTAAAACAAGTAAAAGAGTAAAAAGTGAGTACTTGACTGGTTTATTTTGTCGATCCCCTAAGGAATGATAAAGTTGATTTCGAAACTTGTGAGGGTGGCCCGCGTCCATACTGAGGGAGTGCTCCTGTCTAGAGTCGAGGATAGTAGAGAAATGTCTTTGGAGGCCTATGTAAGCATTTCTTCCGGTGTGCTAACGATTCTGCCAGCTCGCCGCCTTGTATCTAATAATTCTGCCAATCCATTGCCTTCTCAGAAATTTCCCCGTTACACAGCCTTGAGGTAAGAATAAGCGATTATTTACTTAAATTGCAGTACTGGGTTCAAACTTCTTCATAAACAAAATCCCACAATAGACAGACGTTCCAACCCAAATGGTACAGAAAAGGTTTCTGAATTACTAACAATTATTAAAACAACGAAGCAAAAACAAAAAACACAAACAAAAGGAAAAGAGGATAGAATTATGATAAGCTCCAGCAAACTGCAATATTTTCCAGTAATGGCGTCGGCAAAAAAGAAAGAGAGGGAAAAAGATTGGTAGCGGTTGGTGATGGGTGTTTGTAGTGGCGATGGTTGTTTTGGTAGAAGGAGGTGGGGGGGGGCAAAATATAAAATAATATAATAAGACTAAACGACCAGTAATTAACGAAATGATTGCATGATCACAACAAACCGTTCGACCACTCCGGCTGAAAAGCTAAATAGCATCAGTGATTTGTATCTCTCTTATACATTATAGAACACAAGGGTAATTTCATCGTCTATTGGTTAATACTTTGTTCATTATGTAGTAGTATTGAGTCCAGTGCACAACAACGAGAATGATGAACCCGACGACGACGACGACTACTACGACTGCTACTACGACTACTACTACTCTATCTAACAGCATCAACAAGAAAAACAACAATGGCCACGAAGACAAAACGAATAATTACAAATGTATCGATCTTTTGTTGTTGTTAGTTATGATCTTTTTTTTTATAATTGTTTAGCATTTCTTTTTTTGTTTTTGTACCACCAGAGACTTTTTTCCCCCCTCTCGAACTTAGGAGCGAACACGTATGCTATTTATTTTGTTAAAGTCATCTAACCGGATGTCTGCTTACACCCCATTGTGGTTGATTGATTACAAACATAAGAATCTTCTACCTTTTCTCTCCTTTCATTTCAACTATGTAAATTACTAACCGGACGTTAGTAATATTATAACTGATGTGTATTCTGAGTTCAAATACAACCAGGGTCCGTTGTGGCTTTCATCTCCGCGAAATCAATAAAATAAATATCGCTAGTAAATTCAGGATGAACAGATCGATTGTACACACACTTCCAATATACAAAAAAATCTGGTTCTTGTAACAACAAATCAGACAAACAAACGTCTACGGGTCGCTCGACCTGTTAGAAATGGCAACTTTCAATAATAACAAGAAATGTTTTCGCACAATTAGATAAAACTAAAAACTCCATCTAAATTAACCAACAAACTTACTACGGACTTTTCTCAAATCACATCACCGACACTTAAAAAAAAATACTTTATACGACACCAACGCTAAAGCTAAAAGACTACAAACCATGTTTTTACAGACGATAGAGAAGAGTCTGTAGCTTTATGATGCTCTGTATTTCAAAGTATCACAGAATCACTGTTGCTACAAAACTTTCCCACCAGACTTATTAACCTCACAAAAAACTGATAGAATCATCAGAAAATATAATCTTATCTCTTTATTGCCCACAAGGAGTTAAACATAGAGGAGACAAACAAGGACAGAAGACAAATAAGAAAAGGCAAAGGGAATACGTTGATTACATTGACCCCAGTGCGTAACGGGTACTTAATTTAACGATCCCAAAAGGATGAAAGGCAAACTCGACCTCGGCGGAATTTGAACTCAGAACGTAGCAGCAG
Source organism: Octopus sinensis (assembly GCF_006345805.1). Taxonomy (NCBI): domain Eukaryota; kingdom Metazoa; phylum Mollusca; class Cephalopoda; order Octopoda; family Octopodidae; genus Octopus; species Octopus sinensis. The sequence goes on from NC_043008.1 coordinate 14,988,939, forward strand.
ACGAAATACCTATTTCTTTACTACTCAGAAGGGGCTAAACACAGAGAGAACAAACAAGGACAGACAAACGGATTAAGTCGATTATATCGACCCCAGTGCGTAACTGGTACTTATTTAATCGTCCCCCGAAAGGATGAAAGGCAAAGTCGACCTCGGCGGAATTTGAACTCAGAACGTAGCGACAGACAATGTACCGCCCAGCGTTTCGCCCGGCGGGCTAACGTTTCTGCCAGCTCACCGCCTTTTCAGAAAATCATATCAACCGACACTTAAAAAAACAAACAAACTTTGTACGACACCTACGCTAAAGCTAAAAGACTACAAACCATGTTTTTTATAGGCGATAAAGAAGAGTCTGTAGCTCTATGAAACTCTCTATTGCAAAGTATCACAGAATCACTGTTGCTACAAAACTTTTCCACCAGACTTATTAACCTCACAAAATGCTGATAGAATCATCAGAAAATATAATCTTGACAGCACAATCCCCTAAATTATCATCAGCTTCCTACTTGTCATGTTAGAATGACACTAATTTTCTGTCACCTTAAAGTAAAGACACATTGGACAACGATGTTGTCCTAGATACATAAAAAAGTCGAAATACTGATAGTTGAAACGCTATTGATCATGAATCTACGTGATCAGAGACGATCAGGTCCAGACAACTGCGACTATTTCAACTGGTTCTTGCAATCATTAACCAACAAGGAAATTACTTCATGGTTGCTCGATCTGTTAGAAATAGAAGGCATATCTCCCTCATATCTCAACTTAAACTAATTCAGTTCATTATTAGTTAGTGGAGCAAGGCGGCGAGCTGGCAGAAACGTTAGCACACCGGGGGAAATGCTCAGCGGAATTTCGTCTGCCGTCACGTTCTGAGTTCAAATTCCGCCGAGGTCGACTTTGCCTTTCATCCTTTCGGGGTCGATTAAATAAGTACCAGTTACACACTGAGGTCGATATAATCGACTTAATCCGTTTGTCTGTCCTTGTTTGTCCCCTCTATGTTTAGCCCCTTGTGGGCAATAAAGAAATAGGTATTTCGTCTGACTTCACCTTCTAAGTTCAAATGCCGCCGGTGTGGACTTTCGGGGTCAGTGAAATAAGTACCAGTTGCGTACTGGGGTCGATGTCATCGACTATCCCCCTCCTTCAAATTTCAGGCTTTGAGCCTATAGTAGAAAGGATTGTTAGTTAACGGAGTAAGGCAGTGAGTGGGTAGAGTCATTAGTGCACCGGACAAAATGCTTAGTGGTATTTCTTCCGGCTCTTCCCGTTCTGAGTTCAAATTCTACCGAGGTTTGTCTTTGCCTTTCATCATTTCGAGGACAATAAAATAAGTACAAGTTGAGTCTTGGAGTCGATGTACCCTCCCTCTTAAACTGAAGGTCTTATGCCAAAATTTGAAACCATCATTAGTCAATGGAGTTTTTGCTATAATTCAAATACAGTATTGTATATATGTACAGTATTGTATATATATATATATATATATATATATATATATATATATATTATATATATATATATAATATATATATTATATATATATATATATGTATATTTGGAGGGCAAGCCACTATGTGGTCGGCCGTATGCTAGAAGTGGATCACCTACGATCAAACTACAAAGAAAAGAATATTCTCTAGAGGAAAATTCAGCGGACACCAGAACGAAAATGCGGGCAAGACAGACGAAAATTAAATAAAAATCAGAATTACTCACAGACCGGTGGTTTCGCCTATTTATCTCCGTCAATATTCAATTTATCATCTCCCTCATTATATATATATATATATTGTATATATGTACATATTGTACATATGTAATACGTACAATGAAGGTGGCGAGCTGGCAGAAACGTTAGTACGCCGGGCGAAATGCTTAGCGGTATTTCGTCTGCCGTTACGTTCTGAGTTCAAATTCCGCCTAGGTCGACTTTGCCTTTCATCCTTTCGAGGTCGATAAATTAAGTACCAGTTACGCACTGGGGTCGATATAATCGACTTAATCCCTTTGTCTGTCCTTGTTTGTCCCCTCTGTGTTTAGCCCCTTGTGGGTAGTAAAGAAATAGGTATTTCGTCTGCCGCTACGTTCTGAGTTCAAATTCCGCCGAGGTCGATTTTGCCTTTCATCCTTTCGGGGTCTATAAATTAAGTACCAGTTATGCACTGGGGTCGATATAATCGGTTTAATCCGTTTGTCTGTCCTTGTTTGTCCCCTCTATGTTTAGCCCCTTGTGGGCAGTAAAAGAAACAAATACGTACAATGAACAGCACTTCATTCAACTGATATTATCCACACGTTACTAAATGCCGCACTTAAAAGTATCACAAAATCAATTATTTTACTGTTTTCTCCCACTAGACTTGCTAACTTCAAGAAAACTGTGACATCAGTACAAGAAACAATGTAGAAAGGAACTATTAGGAAGCTCATTGAATATCATGTCTGCTAAGTTCACCGTTATCAATTCACCACAGGGGAAAGTTCACCAGGGTTTGTGTTATATGACGTCTGATAAGTTCACTGTCATCAATTCATCGTTTCGTTTCTCAATAAAATAGTTTTTAACTATTAATGGTGAGACACTATGGATATATTTTCTCGGTAAACTTTCCTCACGGTGAATTGATGGCAGTGAACTTACCTATAACCGTTGGATATATTCTACCTGAAATTCAAGCGCAGCATCTTGTCAAACTCTGTATTGCTCTGAATCTGCTTGAGGAGTATGCTAAAATACACAAATCAAGAGCGTTGTAGGTTAAAATATCGGATGGGCATAAGTCCGCTAGGGACGTTAACTTTTACATTTAATAAGCATTTTTTAATTATTTAAATGAAAGAAAAAAAATTCCCCTTGGAAAAGGAATGAGTTATTCGATTTTCATTCCCCGGCCAGCTTTTTTGCAATGAGTGGATGACAACAAAATCATAGCGGTGGTGTGACACCCTGGAGGCTAAAATGATTACATAAAACATCAAAACATCACGACCGTATGGCAATTCTCATGACCAAAATATAAACAACATAGGCGCAGAAGTGGCTGTGTGGTAAGTAGCTTGTTAACCAACCACATGGTTCCGGGTTCAGTCCCACTGCGTGGCATCTTGGGTAGGTGTCTTCTGCTATTGCCCCGGGCCGACCAATGCCTTGTGAGTGGATTTGGTAGACGGAAACTGAAAGAAGCCTGTCGTATATATGTAAATATATATATATATATGTATGTGTGTGTGTTTGTGTGTCTGTGTTTGTTCCCCTAGCAGTGCTTGACAACCGTCACTTAGCGGTTCGGCAAAAAGAGACCGACAGAATAAGTACTGGGCTTACAAAAAGAATAAGTCCCGGGGTCGAGTTGCTCGACTAAAAAAGGCGGTGCTCCAGCATGGCCGCAGTCAAATGACTGAAACAAGTAAAAGAGTAAAAGAGTAAAAGAGGAAACTATACAGTGGGTCTGAAAGAAAATAAAGCTGAGACACGGCAGCTCCGTAACGTAGTTTATTTATGATAAATTTATGGTTTCATAGTTTTATTCCTATTTGCTGTCACAGTATTGTGTTTACATGCACAAAATCACATGATTTCCCCGACAAAACCACTTAAAAAAATCTATCTTTCATGATGAAGCATGCTAAATCTGTTTTCCAACCAAAATGCATTTGTGAAATAGGAGTGTGTCTTATGAGAGAATGCGTTTTATACGTTGACAAATACGTTAATTACATTTGGTAACTGACAAGCTTGCATAGAATGTCGCCAAGGGCTGAAAGCTTTCATGATTCGCTATTATTATTATTATTATACTCTTCGTCCCGTGTTCAAATTCCGCTGAGGTCGACTTTGCCTTTCATTCTTTCTGGATGGTTAAAATAAGTACCTGTTGAGTACTGGGGTCGTGTTAATCGACTGCCCCCCCCCGCCTACCTCGAACTCTGTGGCCTTGTGCTAAAATTTGAAATCATTACTTCTTTTAGTCTTATATTCTTTAAAATTTTTCTGCGTTAAAAGAGGATTAGATGCTACATATGTGACAGCTTGGTCGCCTACTTTGGATTCCGGCTTAGGATGAAGCTACCAGTCAGTGTGACATTTTAATATCCTTGATAACACACAACCACACAAATGTACATACACATACACGCCTACACACAAACACACGCATGTCGCTCACGCACGCACACATGCACATATATTAAGTATATTTTTATGGTTATTCTTATGTTCATTTTTTTTATTTTGTGGTATGTATGTATGTATATATATATATATATATATATATAATATATATATATATATGTATATATATGTACATATACATATATGTATATCTGTATATATCTGTATATATATGTATATATATGTATATATCTATATATGTATGTATATATATATATATATGTATACATATATATATATATATATATATATATATGAATATGCATATATATGTATGTATGTATATATATATATATATATATATATATTATATATATATATGTATATATATATATATATATATATATATATATATATAAATATGCGCGCGTGTGTGTGTGTATGCAAGTGCACAACCACAAATATATAATATATAATATTCATAAATATCTTTGAAACTTCGTTCTTTCAGTCATTTCCTCTGTCTGTTTGTCGCTGTCTCTTCCTCTTTCATCCTTTCTTTCGCCCTCTCTTTCTCTTCATATAATTAGCCACACCTACCCACCCGTTCTCTCTCTCTCTCTCTTTCACAGAAACAGGCACACACTCACAATCCCATAGATTCGAATATATGTATGTGAATATTTGTCTGGTCTCTCTCTTTGAGTATGTACATCGATAATATAAACATAACCATCAAAGCACACACATACACACAAGTCTATAATAAGTGTATGCATTTATATATATGTATTCGAGTTGCCCACATATGTGTATATGTGTATTTGTGTGTAGTAGTCTGTAGTTGTATATTTGTGTGTGTATTTGTGTATTTGTGTGTAGTAGTCTGTAGTTGTATATTTGTGTATGTATTTGTGTATTTGTGTTTGTGTGTGGAAGTGTGTATTTGTGTATTTGTGTGTGGCAGTGTGTATTTGTGTATTTGTGTGTACTAGTGTGTATTTGTGTATTTGTGTGTGGAAGTGTGTATTTGTCTATTTGTGTGTAATAGTGTGTATTTATCTATATGTGTGTGGCAGTGTGTATTTGTGTATTTGTGTGTAGAAATGCGTAGTTTTGTGGATTTTTGAGTTTGTGCATGCATTCAAATATGGCTGCGTATTTTTCCATGCCAAAACGGAAAGTTTTGTTTTTTCTTCTTTTGCTTCAAATCTTGCTTATTAATCTGACTAGCAAAGCTATTGATCCCGATACAGTCTGCTCTGCTTTTTTCCCACTGCCTTCACATTGATAAGACAAAGTCTTAATCGAATTTCATTGCAGTTGTTGTTATTATTACTGTTTAGTTTTTGACACAACACCAACAGAATGAGTCATAATTTGTTTCTGGAGAATATCTATCTGCTCTCTTTCGGCACCCGACTTCCTCCCTCCATACTACCACCGACTGCCACCACAACTACCAGCATTACTAATACTACTACCCACTTGAAGCACCACCACCACCACCAACTCCGTCACCTCTATCCTAACGCTAACATTGCTACCATTTTCAGTAATTCGTGTATAGGTCATGGTTAACCACAACAAAATATTATTGGCTAGATTTGCGCATTCATAAACATACAAAACATTGATTTATTATATACACGAATATACATACATGCATAAATGCATAAATGTGTATATATATATATGTGTGTGTTTATTATTTACATATATGTACATATAAAGCTATCATTATCTATAGCTATCTAACTATATATGCTGTTTATTTATCCATACACATATACATGCATGTATATATATATATATGTCTCACTCTCTATATAGATGTATATATGGATGTATATATATATATATGTATATGTTTATATGCATGTGTGTATTGGTAAATAAACTGCAACTGCCAACTCAATAGTTTTATCTGTATCCCGGACACTTTAGCTCCAAACCGCCTCGTTCAGTAACCCTAAGCATAACTCTTAGAGGAAGAAGCAGGCGTTATCAGCCCCTCCACACACTCACACCCAAACCACACAGGCATAAATCCATATACTTACCCTGTAACCGCATGACTCACCAATATCAGCCAGATACTAGGTCAATTCAATAAGGATTGTTTACTATAACACAAGGGAATATATTCCTAAAGTGGTAGAGTTGGAGATGATGATGGTGGTGTTGGGGGCTGCAAGCCATCTTTATCGACATGGTAAGGGGAGAAATGCAAATGGAACGTTCGAATTACGAGTGGATTGACATGAAAAAGTAGAAGAGTGAATTCTGAATAAACAATTAGTTTTATGATTTACTGTTTGTGATTCGTTCGAGTCAAGTCTTAAAACAATTTAATATATAAAAAGGCAAAGTGGATTATTTGGTTAATCCACAGATCAATGTAATTTTGCGGTTGTTGTTGCTGTTGCTGTTGAGCGAACGGTCTTCGTCCCAGAGCTCGCAAGATGGGAGAAGTCCTAAACGTGGTCCTTTGCTATTTGTAAGATCTGCAGAAGAGAAAGCAGGTCAACCCCCGACACCGAGAGCATCGACGGATGGATGAATGCGCATCCAGGCTCAGCGGTTGTGTAGGAAGTCGGGGACAAGAAACAGGAAGAAAGAGTGAGAGAAAGTTGGAGCGAAAGAGTACAACAGGGGTCGCCACCATCCCCTGCCGTTGCTACAGTTAACTCAGCTGTAGAAATGAGTTGTGACGTCACAGGTGCCAAGCTGTATCGGCCTTTGCCTTTCCCTTGGACAACAGTGGTGGCGTGGAGAAGGGAGGCCGGTATGCATGGGTGGCTGCTGATCTTCCATAAACAACCTTGCCCGGACTTGTGCCTGGGAGGGTAACTTTCTAGGTGCAATCCCACGGTCAGTCATGACCGAAGGGGGTCTCAGCATATGAGATGTTTTAGGACAACCACTTTGGCAACCGCCGGTTTGTCTTTTGCGTTGCTGATTCGATGTTGACTAGTTTTACATTAGGACATTTTAATGTCTCGTTCTCTCGTTCTCTCTCTCACTGTATCTCTACTTGTCAGCTTGCCTGTCTCTGTCTGGTCATGTGTGCGGGAATATTTCTCTTTGTGTACTGGGAGGACAGTGTTTATGTCAATCTTGTTCAGTTGATAAATTGTAATATCTATCACTTTCTCTCTCTCACTTTTTCTCTCAGTATGTGTTTATTCCTGCGTGTGCACGCGTGTGCGTATACGTGCGTATGTGTGTTTTTGTCTGTGTGTGTGTTTGCCTCCATCTTCAAAAATTACTGTCGCCAAAACAGGCTGAATGTGCATTCAACCGTGTCAAATCATCAACGGCTAAACAGCTGCGCCCAATAACATCCTCAGCGAAGCATAGACTTCATTGTACCTACCGAAGCTGTGGCAAACGAATCGTTTCGTATATGCACACTATATGGATATTTTCGGTTTGAACGGTAGTTTTTAACATAATTTCTAAGTAACTAAAAAATTTTAAACTTCGTATACTGGTAGAATGTGTTTATAAAACATCTTTTTCTCTTGGCTATAGTTTGTAAGATATTTGTTATTTTTTTTTTCAATTTCTGCAATTTCAACCAATCACTGACGTCCATTGAAGTAAACAACATTCTGTGTCGTATGAATATGTCCCTCGTTTAAGAAACAGATTGGGTTTATTTACATTTGTGAAGAAAAAAAGATAACCTTCCTCCCACCCCTAACCCTAACCCTAACCCTAACTCTAAAACAGATTGAAATACAATAGATCGATACTAGGGTCATAATTATGGGTGACAATTTCATATGACACCGCTAGAAAAAAACTGCCGTTCAAACCGAAAAGATCCCACTATATATATTAAATAAACATAGAAAATTAGCACAGTTTAGAAAAAAAATTACTCAGTGATGCCAACTACAAGAAAAACAACAGTTAAGTCTCTGTCAAAATATTTAATGGCGTGAACATTAAAAAGTTAATTATGTGCTGAAGAAAATACAATATTCGTTAATGACTTGATAATTAGTTGCTATACAATTCATGATTGAGGACATTGTGACTCTCTTGTGAATATTTAAAAAGAAGGATAGTTTATCATGCTATGATAACAAACTGTGTTAAAGAAGAAAAACTGTAACGAACGGGTTAAAGGAAAATGTATTTGAAATGTGTTGTGTTTTAAACATTGACAGATTCCGTTACGTACATACGAATAACACCACCGTTTATCGAAAATATTTGGTTGCGCGAAAGAAAATATAGACAACGTATAAAATAAAATTGTCTGTGATAGAGCCTGCCAAAGTTTACACCAGTAGTGCCAAGAACGGTAATCTTTACTTAGTGGAAAACTACTACATTTTGATACAAAATTGTAAGCTTCTTAACCAGAATCAAAGACTAATCTAAAAATGCAGACACAACAACAAAACCAAAACCAGATATCTTAAACCGTTACATTCAGACTGATAAAATTTCAGCAGTCGCCACAAGATAGTTACTGTCTGTGTCACAGCAATACCTAATCAAAGATGTGTGCTAATATCTTTATTCTACGTATTTTGGACAGAATGAAAGCTAAAGAGAAAATTTGCTAACGGAATCATTTTGTTCGACATTCAGTTTGCTTAATAAATAGTTTGTTAGTTCTTCTTATAACTGTTTCCATCAATAGTAAACCAAAATCAGAATGTCGGTCATCTCACTTGTGTGAGATTTACGTTATAACACGTATAAAAGCTACATATCACAACTTCTTCATTTTACTTTGTAAATATACGAATATTGGTTTATTAGAAGGAAAAGAGACGGCCTTTCCGATAGGTCAGGAAGGATCTGTCTCAAGCATTTTTATTACAGAAAATTTGCAGTTAATAATCCTTTTTACTACAGACACAACATATTTTTACTATAGGCACAAACGCTTATTTCTTTACTATAGGCACAACGTTTTTTTACTAGAGGCACAAACGCTTTTTTCTTTACTATAAGCATCACGTTTTTTTTTACTATAGGCACACACGCTTTTTTCTTTACTATAAGCACCACGTTTTTTTACTATAGGCACAACGTTTTTTCTTTACTATAGGCACAACGCTTTTTTCTTTACTATAGGCACACACGCTTTTTTCTTTACTATAAGCACCACGTTTTTTTACTATAGGCACAACGTTTTTTCTTTACTATAGGCACAACGCTTTTTTCTTTACTATGGGCACCACGTTTTTTTCTTTACTATAGGCACAAGCACTTTTTTCTTTACTATAGGCACGACGCTTTTTTCTTTACTATAGGCACAACGTTTTTACTTTACTATAGACACAAACGCTTTTTTCTTTACTATAGGCTCCATGATATTTTTTATAGGCACAAGGTTTTTTCTTTACTATAGGCACAAACGCTTTTTTCTTTACTATAGACACAAAGCTTGAAACTTATGGGATGACTCCAGTCGTTTACATTGACTCCAGTGCTCGATTGGTACTTATTTGATCGACCTCGAAAGGATGAAAGGCAAAGTCGACCTCGGTCGTATTTGATCTCAGAATGTAAAACTGGAAGAAATGCCGTTAAGGAGACTCAGTGTGCATTCAACCGTGTCAAAACAGGCTGAATGTTGTTGTTTGTTCCTTCTCGAGCCATGCATGGCTCATAAGGGCCGGTTTCCCGGTTTCCTTGGCGTATAGGTCCCCCACCTGGACGGGAAAACCGGTCCGTCGCAGGTGAGCTGCAAGATGCAGGAGGAATGTGGCGGAGGAATCAGCAGAAGTTCGCCATTACCTTCTGCCGGAGCTGCATGGAGCTTAGGTGTTTCATTCATAAACACACACATGGCCCAGTCTGAGATTCGAACCCGCGATCCCTCGACCGCGAGCTCGCTGCTCTAACCACTAGACGCGAAAGCTCTCTTGGAAACTTTTCTTTTTGGTAATAAAGAACCTAAATTCTTCGAACAGGGGATTAAAGAGCTACCCAACAGGTGGCGAAAGGTTATAGAAGCAAGTGGCAACTATTGTATTGATTAAATACATTTTTCACAATTATTTACGTTGTTTTGGTTTTCACCAAATAAAACGAACGGACTTTTTGGCCAACCCAATATATCAAAATATACATCAAAATTCGAAATCACCGGTGATCTGGCTATGTCCGCTAGGGAGATGTCTCCCTTGTCAGCTCATTAAGATAGTGCTTCTCTGGCAATTGAGTTACTTTAACTCTTATTTCTAGCTATGCTAGTACCACTTAGTACCCTTTGTTACTTTAGTAACGTCTATAAATTTGCCTTTAAGGTTGTTATATATATATATATATATATATATATATATATATATATATATATTTGTTGTGCAAGATTTTTTATGTGAAGTCGTGTGTTGAAACAGATATTATTATATTTCGGAATGGTCATTTTGCCAGTTTAGCCAATAAAAACATATGCACTATATATTTGGTGTTACTTTGCTTCAGTGTTATTTATTTTTTACATTAATCTTAATCTTATTTCAGCCAGAGTTCTTTCGTCACACTCCTGTGACCGCATCAGTGGTCCTTTGTTTTCTTCTTTCTTATTTGTGTCTCTCCTTACTAACCGTCAGCCATTTTGTATTTCTATTGTATGTCTTCTTTTGCGCATGCTTATATCTCTATGTGCGTCTATCTTTATTTAGTGTGTGTATGCTTGTATGTATGTGTGTATAACAACAATACTAGTAATAATAATAATAATAAATAAAAAACAAACTTATATAGTTATTTATTTCTATTTGTTTATTTATCTGTGTATTTTATTTATTATGTTTTACGTTTTCGGTTTTGTTTATATAGTAACCAGTTTATTGGGATCCTCTACCGTCATGTGTTGTGGTGTGTGCTAGTGTTCCATTCTAGTTTCCTATTCAGGCTAGGTTTATTTTCTATTATGTGTGTAGCTTCTGTAATTTGTCTGATTGTTGCATCTGTTCTATGTGTGGACAATATTTTAATTTCTATGTTGTTGATTGATCTCCCGTATTCCTGTTCGGCGTGTTGGTACAGAATCGATGAGCTTTTACCTTCCTTGAGTTCTCTCCAATGTACATTTACCTGCTCTCCTATGCTTCTTGCCGTTTCCCCTACGTATGTCGTTGTCTTGTTACTGCATCGAGAGAAAGAAAGAAAGAGAGAGAAGAAATAACCGTGTATTAGTGTACTGGACCTAAGGCCATGTCCAAATGCAGTTCCTGTGACAATCTTTACAGTTTGCTTTCTTTCGCTGTCTCTCTCTTTCTCTCTCTCTCTCTCAGACACGCACTTTCTTTCAAACATATACACTCACTCTGATACATACACACAGATACATACACACAGGCCCACACACACAGGCCCACACACACATACATACATATATATATATACATACCTCCACACACGTGTGTAAGTATATTAAATATAAGATTTAGTGCGAAACAAATGAAGTTTTAATAAAGTTATATCGGAATATATGTAGATTCTACTTACCTGATTCTTAGAACATTACCATTTTCGCTTTCTTGATAAGGTTTTGAGGACAGGACAGAAATGTAATATATATCTGTATAATTCGTATTTTAGGAGGACATCGACACTAAAGTATTGTGAAGCAATTTGCTAAGAAGTCTTCACTTCTGTTTAATGTAATATTCAGAGAACAGCTGAGCAAGTAGGCAGAACTAAATGTCTGGTTTATGTTTAAATGCTCAAATTTTTATTTCCATTTACAGTATACTAAAAATACTTTGATTGCTGCCGTTTTCTTATTAGGGCCTTATTGTATCCAGGTAAATTTTCCTCTGTGGAGACGCAATGGCCCAGTGGTTAATGCAACGGACTAGCGGTCGGAGGATCGCGGTTTCGATTTCCAGACAGGGTGCTTTGTGTGTTTATTGAGCGAAAACCCCTAAAAGCACCACGATGCTCTGGCAGGGGGTGGTGGCGACCCCTGTAGTACTCTTTCGTCACAACTTTCTCTCACTCTCTCTTCCTGTTTCTTCAATAACGCTGCGATGGACTGGCGTCCCGTCCAACTGGGGGGAACACATACGCCACAGAAACCGGGAAACCGGGCCCATGAGCCTGGCTAGGCTTCAAAAGGGCTGAGAAGAGAAGAAAGAAGAAATTTTCCTGTTATGTTTATTTGATAAGACAAAGCTAAGATATTTCGTTTTAGTATTTGGTTTGTGAGATTCTTGCTGTGAACTCATGTGTTGAAATAAATTTTTGTATCTCGGGAGGGTCATTATACAAATCATAATCTCACGCACTGGTTAATTGTTTAATAATTCAACCAATCAACTGATCAGTTGTTTGATTAATTATCCCGTTAATTAATTAATCCATCAGTTAGGTACTTATACTACAATGAACCTATAATTACAAGTTCATCTCTTTAACAATATTTTATTCCTATATTAGGACAGCGAGCTGGCAGAATCGTTAGCACGCTGAGCGTAATGCTTAGCAGTATTTCGTTTGCCGTTACGTTCTGAGTTCAAATTCCTGCCGAAGTCGGCATTTCCTTTCATCCTTTCGGGGTCGATTAAATAAGTACCAGTTACGCACTGGGGTCGATATTATCGACTTAATCCGTTTGTTTGTCCTTGTTTGTCCTCTCTGTGTTTAGCCCCTTGTGGGTAGTAAAGAAAAAGAAATAGGTATTTCGTCTGTCTTTACGTTCTGAGTTCAAATTCCGCCGAAGTCGGTATTGCCTTTCATCCTTTCAGGGTCGATTAAATAAGTACCAGTTACGCACTGGGGTTGATGTAATCGACTTAATCCCTTTGTTTGTCCTCTCTCTGTTTAGCCCTCTGTTGGCAATAAAGAAATAATTATTTTATTCTTGTACAGACTCATGGGAGAGAAAACTTTTTCTTTTATGTTAATCCTTTTATCCGGAGAAATAGTGGCATAAATAATGTGGTATTTCTTTTATAGAGTATCAAACTATCGAGTTTTCGGCCTGCATAAGTCTTTTCGAAAAAAAAATAAAAAACAAAAAACTACATTTCTCGCCTGGATATTTCCGATAGGCAGAATTGTTAGGGTGTCGGACAAAATACATTATGATGTTTTAATAAAATCTGTTACGTTCTAAGCTTAAAGTGTATCGGAGTCAAAATTTTCCGTCTCACGAGGCCGATAAAATAAGATACGCTGTCCTTCCATACTTTGTAGTCTTGTTCTTGTGCCTCTGCAAGAAACCAATATATGTTTTATTTTTTTAATGTTCCTTCTCTAGTCATCCGTGGCTCATAAGGCGTATAGGTTCTCCACCTGGACGAGACGCCAGATCGTCGCAGGTGAGCTGCAAGATGCAGGAGGAAAGATTGAGAGAAAGTTGGGGCGAAAGAGTCAGCAGAAGTTCGCCATCATCTTCTGCTGGAGCCGCGTGGAGCTTAGGTGCTTCGCTCATAAACATACAAACCGCCCTGTCCGAGATTCGAACCCCGTTCCCTCGACCGCGAGTCCGCTGCTCTAACCTTTAGGCCATGTGCCTCCACTTTATTTATTGGGTTGTCAGATAAACTTGTTCGTTTTTTTTCTTACTATTTATTTTAATTCTTATTTTTCATCAACAATTTCAACAATTCAGTCATTAATTTAGTTTCCAATGTTCGCGATTTTTTGCCAACGTCCCACAAACTTGCCAATGCATTAACGGTCGAAGTCGCCTCGTTATAACTCGAAGAATTCAGCGAGTCACATTTTCAGCTCAAATTCTTTGTTGAACGAAACGTCTTGTAGACTGTTGGAGAGCGATCAAAAACTACATTAATCTGAAGATGCTTTATCAGGGAGAATATGGTGGGTTGGGTGGAGCGTATCAAGCAAGTTTGTGAATAATATTTTTGGTCAAATTAGCGATGTAGGGGATTTAGTTAGAGATCGGAACGATTGTTAGGTGTTCATTTAACTTTTAATTTACGGGGACCAGCACAGCCGACGGGGAAGCGGCGATATGGTCACTAAAAAACAGAATGATGCATTGGATAAAATGGCCTTAGATTGACATAGAGCAAAAAGACAAGCTAGTTACGGCTGGAATGTGTTTCATCATAGATTTACCTGCTTCATTGAAAACAACAACAACAACAACAACATTGTTGACAATATCGACGACAACAACCGACAACATCAACAACAGCAGCAGCCGTCCAAGAATTTGGACCTGGAGATCTCCATTTCCAGCGACTTCGAGGGACACCTCCCAGTGGTTTCGGGCGTCAACGAAGAGCCCTCGACTACAACAAAATGACCAAAGTTTTTCTTCCAAGGTCTGGGGTCTCCCGCCCCTAAGCCCTAGACCATCAACTAATCACCCTTACCCGTCTTGTTACTTAACATCATCAAGAAGAAGAAGAAGAAGAAGAAGAAGAAGAGAAGAAGAAGAAGAACAACAACAACAACAACAACATTGTTGACAATATCGACGACAACAACCGACAACATCAACAACAGCAGCAGCCGTCCAAGAATTTGGACCTGGAGATCTCCATTTCCAGCGACTTCGAGGGACACCTCCCAGTGGTTTCGGGCGTCAACGAAGAGCCCTCGACTACAACAAAATGACCAAAGTTTTTCTTCCAAGGTCTGGGGTCTCCCGCCCCTAAGCCCTAGACCATCAACTAATCACCCTTACCCGTCTTGTTACTTAACATCATCAAGAAGAAGAAGAAGAAGAACAACAACAACAACAACAACAACAACAGCAGCAGCAGCAGTATCGCCTTATGACACGGATAAATCGGCCATAGGTACACTGTCTGGAAGAATAGGATGTTCACTGCTGGAAGACATTTGCTCTTTTATAGATAAACAACAATTGAACTTTGGTAAAGATGAAGAATGTAGGTAGTCGTAGTACTTTTGACAGGTAAGAGACGTTTTGGCGCAACTGTTTTGACGCCGCTTATTTGGCGTCGTTGACTGCACGCCGAAGGCTGACTTATTTGACATCAGACATTTTAATGTTTCTCTCGTTCCCTCTCTGTTTATGTGTACGGGCATCTCGTTATGTTTGTGTGTATGAGAAATATCTCTCTCTCCCTCTCTCTCTCACTCTCTATACTTATGTGCATATCTCTGTGCGAGAGAGAGAGAGAGAGAGAGTGTGTGTGTGTGTTTGCCTTCAGTGCTAAAAAATGCTGCCACCAAAAACAGAATGAATGTCCAGCCATGCCAAATCGTCAGCGTCCAATCAGCCACGCACAATCATTTCATCCTTACAACTGACTCAGTACTATTCAGATAGATCCGTTCGCAAACAAAGTTCAAATTTACTAAAGTTGACATTTTGACCGGCGCAACTCTTGGATCGATAAAATATTCACATCAATAAATATCAACAACTTGACTTCGATGGAGTTTGAATTCGGAGCGCAAAATTCTAGGTCAAATACTGCTAGGTCTGTTGTCCGACGCTCTAACGTTTCTGTCAATTTACCGTAAACACTAATTTAGTTTCAATTTATGGAATGAGAAGAATTAGTCGATTACACCGACCCCAGCGTTCAACTGGTCTTATTAAATCGAGCCCGAATAGATGAAAGGTAAATTCGGTGGAATTTGAAATCAGGACGTTTAACCGGAAGAAATGCCGCTCAGCATTTTGCCTGGCACCCTAATGATTCTGCCATTTCGCCGCCTTAAAGCACCAAATAATGTATTAAAAAACAAATAAATAACGGAGAATTCTGCAGACTGACCAATCATGACATTTGTGTGTGACTAGGATGGACCGATTAGAATTAATAATTGAATCCATTAATCCGTTGTCTATCTTGTGTATCACATATGATACATCGGAAATATTTATCGAGCCTCCATTCATCATATATGATACACACTCCCGATTGTTTTTCGACGACCAGAGTAACTTGGGACTTATGAAAGGAGAGCTTGATATTACTCAGAACATAAAGGCAGCGAGTTGGCAGAAACGTTAGCACGCCGAGCGAAATGTTTAGCGATATTTCGTCTGTCTTTACGTTCTGAGTTCAAATTCCGCCGTAGTCAACATGCCTTTCATACTTTCGGGGTCGATTAAATAAGTACCAGTTACGCACTGGGGTCGATATAATCGACTTAATCTGTTTGTCTGTCCTTGTTTGTCCTCTCTGTGTTTAGCCACTTGTGGGTAGTAAGGAAATAGGTATTTCGTCTGTCTTTACATTCTGAGTTCAAATTTCGCCGTGGTCGACTTTGCATTTCATCCTTTCGGGGTCGATAAATTAAGTACCAGTTACGCACTGGTGTTGATGCAATCGACATAATCTGTTTGTCTGTCCTTGTTTGTCCCCTCTATGTTTAGCCCCTTGTGGGTAATAAAGAAATAAGAAACGTTAGCACGCTGAGCGAAATGTTTAGCGATATTTCGTCTGTCTTTACATTCTGAGTTCAAATTCCGCCGTGGTCGACTTTGGCTTTATCCTTTCGGGATCAATAAATTAACTGCCAGTTGCATTCTGGAGTCGATCTAATCGACTGGGCCCCTCCCACCAAATTTCGGG